>NW_026967844.1:0-167958 GCF_028390025.1 Pseudophryne corroboree | reverse complement strand
AATGCCTATCTCTTTGCAAAAGAGAGATATCGGCAAGGAAAAACTGTATTGTACCTTTGCATTTTTCTCCCAAACGAAAGACACTAGAATGAAAATTTTAAAGCCTCCTGTTAGTGCTTCATCTACACGTTATAGCCCTGAATTTTCCAATGCCTAGCTCTTTGCAAAAGAGAGATATTGGCAAGGAAAAGCTGTATTGTACCTTTGCATTTTTCTCCCAAACGAAAGACACTAGAAAGAAAATTTTAAAGCCTCCTGTTAGTGCTTCATCTACACGTTATAGCCCTGAATTTTCCAATGCCTAGCTCTTTGCAAAAGAGAGATATTGGCAAGGAAAAGCTGTATTGTACCTTTGCATTTTTCTCCCAAACGAAAGACACTAGAATGACAATTTTAAAGCCTCCTGTTAGTGCTTCATCTACACGTTATAGCCCTGAATTTTCCAATGTCTAGCTCTTTGCAAAAGAGAGATATCGGCAAGGAAAAGCTGTATTGTACCTTTGCATTTTTCTCCCAAACGAAAGACACTAGAATGAAAATTTTAAAGCCTCCTGTTAGTGCTTCATCTACACGTTATAGCCCTGAATTGTCCAATGCCTAGCTCTTTGCAAAAGAGAGATATTGGCAAGGAAAAGCTGTATTGTACCTTTGCATTTTTCTCCCAAACGAAGGACACTAGAATGAAAATTTTAAAGCCTCCTGTTAGTGCTTCATCTACACGTTATAGCCCTGAATTTTCCAATGCCTATCTCTTTGCAAAAGAGAGATATCGGCAAGGAAAAACTGTATTGTACCTTTGCATTTTTCTCCCAAACGAAAGACACTAGAATGAAAATTTTAAAGCCTCCTGTTAGTGCTTCATCTACACGTTATAGCCCTGAATTTTCCAATGCCTAGCTCTTTGCAAAAGAGAGATATTGGCAAGGAAAAGCTGTATTGTACCTTTGCATTTTTCTCCCAAACGAAAGAGACTAGAATGAAAATTTTAAAGCCTCCTGTTAGTGCTTCATCTACACGTTATAGCCCTGAATTTTCCAATGCCTAGCTCTTTGCAAAAGAGAGATATTGGCAAGGAAAAGCTGTATTGTACCTTTGCATTTTTCTCCCAAACGAAAGACACTAGAATGAAAATTTTAAAGCCTCCTGTTAGTGCTTCATCTACACGTTATAGCCCTGAATTTTCCAATGCCTAGCTCTTTGCAAAAGAGAGATATCGGCAAGGAAAAGCTGTATTGTACCTTTGCATTTTTCTCCCAAACGAAAGACACTAGAATGAAAATTTTAAAGCCTCCTGTTAGTGCTTCATCTACACGTTATAGCCCTGAATTGTCCAATGCCTATCTCTTTGCAAAAGAGAGATATCGGCAAGGAAAAGCTGTATTGTACCTTTGCATTTTTCTCCCAAACGAAGGACACTAGAATGAAAATTTTAAAGCCTCCTGTTAGTGCTTCATCTACACGTTATAGCCCTGAATTTTCCAATGCCTATCTCTTTGCAAAAGAGAGATATCGGCAAGGAAAAGCTGTATTGTACCTTTGCATTTTTCTCCCAAACGAAAGACACTAGAATGAAAATGTTAAAGCCTCCTGTTAGTGCTTCATCTACACGTTATAGCCCTGAATTTTCCAATGCCTAGCTCTTTGCAAAAGAGAGATATTGGCAAGGAAAAGCTGTAATGTACCTTTGCATTTTTCTCCCAAACGAAGGACACTAGAATGAAAATTTTAAAGCCTCCTGTTAGTGCTTCATCTACACGTTATAGCCCTGAATTTTCCAATGCCTATCTCTTTGCAAAAGAGAGATATCGGCAAGGAAAAGCAGCATTGTACTTTTGCATTTTTCTCCCAAACGAAAGACACTAGAATGAAAATTTTAAAGCCTCCTATTAGTGCTTCATCTACACGTTATAGCCCTGAATTTTCCAATGCCTAGCTCTTTGCAAAAGAGAGATATCGGCAAGGAAAAGCTGTATTGTACCTTTGCATTTTTCTCCCAAACGAAAGACACTAGAATGAAAATTTTAAAGCCTCCTGTTAGTGCTTCATCTACACGTTATAGCCCTGAATTTTCCAATGCCTATCTCTTTGCAAAAGAGAGATATCGGCAAGGAAAAGCTGTATTGTACCTTTGCATGTTTCTCCCAAACGAAGGACACTAGAATGAAAATTTTAAAGCCTCCTATTAGTGCTTCATCTACACGTTATAGCCCTGAATTTTCCAATGCCTATCTCTTTGCAAAAGAGAGATATCGGCAAGGAAAAGCTGTATTGTACCTTTGCATTTTTCTCCCAAACGAAGGACACTAGAATGAAAATTTTAAAGCCTCCTGTTAGTGCTTCATCTACACGTTATAGCCCTGAATTTTCCAATGCCTAGCTCTTTGCAAAAGAGAGATATTGGCAAGGAAAAGCTGTATTGTACCTTTGCATTTTTCTCCCAAACGAAAGACACTAGAATGAAAATTTTAAAGCCTCCTGTTAGTGCTTCATCTACACGTTATAGCCCTGAATTTTCCAATGCCTAGCTCTTTGCAAAAGAGAGATATCGGCAAGGAAAAGCTGTATTGTACCTTTGCATTTTTCTCCCAAACGAAAGACACTAGAATGAAAATTTTAAAGCCTCCTGTTAGTGCTTCATCTACACGTTATAGCCCTGAATTGTCCAATGCCTATCTCTTTGCAAAAGAGAGATATCGGCAAGGAAAAGCTGTATTGTACCTTTGCATTTTTCTCCCAAACGAAGGACACTAGAATGAAAATTTTAAAGCCTCCTGTTAGTGCTTCATCTACACGTTATAGCCCTGAATTTTCCAATGCCTATCTCTTTGCAAAAGAGAGATATCGGCAAGGAAAAGCTGTATTGTACCTTTGCATTTTTCTCCCAAACGAAAGACACTAGAATGAAAATTTTAAAGCCTCCTGTTAGTGCTTCATCTACACGTTATAGCCCTGAATTTTCCAATGCCTAGCTCTTTGCAAAAGAGAGATATTGGCAAGGAAAAGCTGTAATGTACCTTTGCATTTTTCTCCCAAACGAAGGACACTAGAATGAAAATTTTAAAGCCTCCTGTTAGTGCTTCATCTACACGTTATAGCCCTGAATTTTCCAATGCCTATCTCTTTGCAAAAGAGAGATATCGGCAAGGAAAAGCAGCATTGTACTTTTGCATTTTTCTCCCAAACGAAAGACACTAGAATGAAAATTTTAAAGCCTCCTATTAGTGCTTCATCTACACGTTATAGCCCTGAATTTTCCAATGCCTAGCTCTTTGCAAAAGAGAGATATCGGCAAGGAAAAGCTGTATTGTACCTTTGCATTTTTCTCCCAAACGAAAGACACTAGAATGAAAATTTTAAAGCCTCCTGTTAGTGCTTCATCTACACGTTATAGCCCTGAATTTTCCAATGCCTATCTCTTTGCAAAAGAGAGATATCGGCAAGGAAAAGCTGTATTGTACCTTTGCATGTTTCTCCCAAACGAAGGACACTAGAATGAAAATTTTAAAGCCTCCTATTAGTGCTTCATCTACACGTTATAGCCCTGAATTTTCCAATGCCTATCTCTTTGCAAAAGAGAGATATCGGCAAGGAAAAGCTGTATTGTACCTTTGCATTTTTCTCCCAAACGAAGGACACTAGAATGAAAATTTTAAAGCCTCCTGTTAGTGCTTCATCTACACGTTATAGCCCTGAATTTTCAAATGCCTATCTCTTTGCAAAAGAGAGATATCGGCAAGGAAAAGCTGTATTGTACCTTTGCATTTTTCTCCCAAACGAAAGACACTAGAATGAAAATTTTAAAGCCTCCTGTTAGTGCTTCATCTACACGTTATAGCCCTGAATTTTCCAATGCCTATCTCTTTGCAAAAGAGAGATATCGGCAAGGAAAAACTGTATTGTACCTTTGCATTTTTCTCCCAAACGAAGGACACTAGAATGAAAATTTTAAAGCCTCCTATTAGTGCTTCATCTACACGTTATAGCCCTGAATTTTCCAATGCCTATCTCTTTGCAAAAGAGAGATATCGGCAAGGAAAAGCTGCATTGTACTTTTACATTTTTCTCCCAAACGAAAGACACTAGAATGAAAATTTTAAAGCCTCCTTTTAGTGCTTCATCTACACGTAATAGCCCTGAATTTTCCAATGCCTATCTCTTTGCAAAAGAGAGATATCGGCAAGGAAATGCTGTATTGTACCTTTGCATTTTTCTCCCAAACGAGAGACACTAGAATGAAAATTTTAAAGCCTCCTGTTAGTGCTTCATCTACACGTTATAGCCCTGAATTTTCCAATGCCTAGCTCTTTGCAAAAGAGAGATATCGGCAAGGAAAAGCTGTATTGTACCTTTGCATTTTTCTCCCAAACGAAAGACACTAGAATGAAAATTTTAAAGCCTCCTGTTAGTGCTTCATCTACACGTTATAGCCCTGAATTTTCCAATGCCTATCTCTTTGCAAAAGAGAGATATCGGCAAGGAAAAGCTGTATTGTACCTTTGCATTTTTCTCCCAAACGAAGGACACTAGAATGAAAATTTTAAAGCCTCCTTTTAGTGCTTCATCTACACGTTATAGCCCTGAATTTTCCAATGCCTATCTCTTAGCAAAAGAGAGATATCGGCAAAGAAAAGCTGTATTGTACCTTTGCATTTTTCTCCCAAACGAAAGACACTAGAATGAAAATTTTAAAGCCTCCTGTTAGTGCTTCATATACACGTTATAGCCCTGAATTTTCCAATGCCTATCTCTTTGCAAAAGAGAGATATCGGCAAGGAAAAGCTGCATTGTACTTTTACATTTTTCTCCCAAACGAAAGACACTAGAATGAAAATTTTAAAGCCTCCTGTTAGTGCTTCATCTACACGTTATAGCCCTGAATTTTCCAATGCCTATCTCTTTGCAAAAGAGAGATATCGGCAAGGAAAAGCTGCATTGTACTTTTACATTTTTCTCCCAAACGAAAGACACTAGAATGAAAATTTTAAAGCCTCCTTTTAGTGCTTCATCTACACGTAATAGCCCTGAATTTTCCAATGCCTATCTCTTTGCAAAAGAGAGATATCGGCAAGGAAATGCTGTATTGTACCTTTGCATTTTTCTCCCAAACGAAAGACACTAGAATGAAAATTTTAAAGCCTCCTGTTAGTGCTTCATCTACACGTTATAGCCCTGAATTTTCCAATGCCTAGCTCTTTGCAAAAGAGAGATATTGGCAAGGAAAAGCTGTATTGTACCTTTGCATTTTTCTCCCAAACGAAGGACACTAGAATGAAAATTTTAAAGCCTCCTGTTAGTGCTTCATCTACACGTTATAGCCCTGAATTTTCCAATGCCTATCTCTTTGCAAAAGAGAGATATCGGCAAGGAAAAACTGTATTGTACCTTTGCATTTTTCTCCCGAACGAAAGACACTAGAATGAAAATTTTAAAGCCTCCTGTTAGTGCTTCATCTACACGTTATAGCCCTGAATTTTCCAATGCCTAGCTCTTTGCAAAAGAGAGATATTGGCAAGGAAAAGCTGTATTGTACCTTTGCATTTTTCTCCCAAACGAAAGACACTAGAATGAAAATTTTAAAGTCCACTGTTAGTGCTTCATCTACACGTTATAGCCCTGAATTTTCCAATGCCTATCTCTTTGCAAAAGAGAGATATCGGCAAGGAAAAGCTGTATTGTACCTTTGCATTTTTCTCCCAAACGAAAGACACTAGAATGAAAATTTTAAAGCCTCCTGTTAGTGCTTCATATACACGTTATAGCCCTGAATTTTCCAATGCCTATCTCTTTGCAAAAGAGAGATATCGGCAAGGAAAAGCTGTATTGTACCTTTGCATTTTTCTCCCAAACGAAAGACACTAGAATGAAAATTTTAAAGCCTCCTGTTAGTGCTTCATCTACACGTTATAGCCCTGAATTTTCCAATGCCTAGCTCTTTGCAAAAGAGAGATATCGGCAAGGAAAAGCTGTATTGTACCTTTGCATTTTTCTCCCAAACGAAAGACACTAGAATGAAAATTTTAAAGCCTCCTGTTAGTGCTTCATCTACACGTTATAGCCCTGAATTTTCCAATGCCTATCTCTTTGCAAAAGAGAGATATCGGCAAGGAAAAGCTGTATTGTACCTTTGCATTTTTCTCCCAAACGAAGGACACTAGAATGAAAATTTTATAACCTCCTATTAGTGCTTCATCTACACGTTATAGCCCTGAATTTTCCAATGCCTATCTCTTTGCAAAAGAGAGATATCGGCAAGGAAAAGCTGTATTGTACCTTTGCATTTTTCTCCCAAACGAAGTACACTAGAATGAAAATGTTAAAGCCTCCTGTTAGTGCTTCATCTACACGTTATAGCCCTGCATTTTCCAATGCCTATCTCTTTGCAAAAGAGAGATATCGGCAAGGAAAAGCTGCATTGTACTTTTGCATTTTTCTCCCAAACGAAAGACACTAGAATGAAAATTTTAAAGCCTCCTGTTAGTGCTTCATCTACACGTTATAGCCCTGAATTTTCCAATGCCTATCTCTTTGCAAAAGAGAGATATCGGCAAGGAAAAGCTGTATTGTACCTTTGCATTTTTCTCCCAAACGAAGGACACTAGAATGAAAAATTTAAAGCCTCCTGTTAGTGCTTCATCTACACGTTATAGCCCTGAATTTTCCAATGCCTATCTCTTTGCAAAAGAGAGATATCGGCAAGGAAAAGCTGTATTGTACCTTTGCATTTTTCTCCCAAACGAAAGACACTAGAATGAAAATTTTAAAGCCTACTGTTAGTGCTTCATCTACACGTTATAGCCCTGAATTTTCCAATGCCTAGCTCTTTGCAAAAGAGAGATATCGGCAAGGAAATGCTGTATTGTACCTTTGCATTTTTCTCCCAAACGAAAGACACTAGAATGAAAATGTTAAAGCCTACTGTTAGTGCTTCATCTACACGTTATAGCCCTGAATTTTCCAATGCCTAGCTCTTTGCAAAAGAGAGATATCGGCAAGGAAAAGCTGCATTGTACCTTTGCATTTTTCTCCCAAACGAAAGACACTAGAATGAAAATTTTAAAGCCTCCTGTTAGTGCTTCATCTACACGTTATAGCCCTGAATTTTCCAATGCCTATCTCTTTGCAAAAGAGAGATATCAGCAAGGAAAAGCTGTATTGTACCTTTGCATTTTTCTCCCAAACGAAGGACACTAGAATGAAAATTTTAAAGCCTCCTATTAGTGCTTCATCTACACGTTATAGCCCTGAATTTTCCAATGCCTATCTCTTTGCAAAAGAGAGATATCGGCAAGGAAAAACTGTATTGTAACTTTGCATTTTTCTCCCAAACGAAAGACACTAAAATGAAAATTTTAAAGCCTCCTGTTAGTGCTTCATCTACACGTTATAGCCCTGAATTTTCCAATGCCTATCTCTTTGCAAAAGAGAGATATCGGCAAGGAAAAGCTGTATTGTACCTTTGCATTTTTCTCCCAAACGAAAGATACTAGAATGAAAATTTTAAATCCTACTGTTAGTGCTTCATCTGCACGTTATAGCCCTGAATTTTCCAATGCCTAGCTCTTTGCAAAAGAGAGATATCGGCAAGGAAAAGCTGTATTGTACCTTTGCATTTTTCTCCCAAACGAAAGACACTAGAATGAAAATTTTAAAGCCTACTGTTAGTGCTTCATCTACACGTTATAGCCCTGAATTTTCCAATGCCTAGCTCTTTGCAAAAGAGAGATATCGGCAAGGAAAAGCTGTATTGTACCTTTGCATTTTTCTCCCAAACGAAAGACACTAGAATGAAAATTTTAAAGCCTCCTGTTAGTGCTTCATCTACACGTTATAGCCCTGAATTTTCCAATGCCTATCTCTTTTCAAAAGAGAGATATCGGCAAGGAAAAGATGTATTGTACCTTTGCATTTTTCTCCCAAACGAAGGATACTAGAATGAAAATGTTAAAGCCTCCTATTAGTGCTTCATCTACACGTTATAGCCCTGAATTTTCCAATGCCTATCTCTTTGCAAAAGAGAGATATCGGCAAGGAAAAGTGTATTGTACTTTTGCATTTTTCTCCCAAACGAAAGACACTAGAATGAAAATTTTAAAGCCTCCTGTTAGTGCTTCATCTACACGTTATAGCCCTGCATTTTCCAATGCCTATCTCTTTGCAAAAGAGAGATATCGGCAAGGAAAAGCTGCATTGTACTTTTGCATTTTTCTCCCAAACGAAAGACACTAGAATGAAAATTTTAAAGCCTCCTGTTAGTGCTTCATCTACACGTTATAGCCCTGAATTTTCCAATGCCTATCTCTTTGCAAAAGAGAGATATCGGCAAGGAAAAGCTGTATTGTGCCTTTGCATTTTTCTCCCAAACGAAAGACAATAGAATGAAAATGTTAAAGCCTACTGTTAGTGCTTCATCTACACGTTATAGCCCTGAATTTTCCAATGCCTAGCTCTTTGCAAAAGAGAGATATCGGCAAGGAAAAGCTGTATTGTACCTTTGCATTTTTCTCCCAAACGAAAGACACTAGAATGAAAATTTTAAAGCCTCCTGTTAGTGCTTCATCTACACGTTATAGCCCTGAATTTTCCAATGCCTATCTCTTTGCAAAAGAGAGATATCGGCAAGGAAAAGCTGTATTGTACCTTTGCATTTTTCTCCCAAACGAAGGACACTAGAATGAAAATTTTAAAGCCTCCTATTAGTGCTTCATCTACACGTTATAGCCCTGAATTTTCCAATGCCTATCTCTTTGCAAAAGAGAGATATCGGCAAGGAAAAACTGTATTGTACCTTTGCATTTTTCTCCCAAACGAAAGACACTAGAATGAAAATTTTAAAGCCTCCTGTTAGTGCTTCATCTACACGTTATAGCCCTGAATTTTCCAATGCCTATCTCTTTGCAAAAGAGAGATATCGGCAAGGAAAAGCTGTATTGTACCTTTGCATTTTTCTCCCAAACGAAAGACACTAGAATGAAAATTTTAAATCCTACTGTTAGTGCTTCATCTACACGTTATAGCCCTGAATTTTCCAATGCCTAGCTCTTTGCAAAAGAGAGATATCGACAAGGAAAAGCTGTATTGTACCTTTGCATTTTTCTCCCAAACGAAAGACACTAGAATGAAAATTTTAAAGCCTCCTGTTAGTGCTTCATCTACACGTTATAGCCCTGCATTTTCCAATGCCTATCTCTTTGCAAAAGAGAGATATCGGCAAGGAAAAGTTGCATTGTACTTTTGCATTTTTCTCCCAAACGAAAGACACTAGAATGAAAATTGTAAAGCCTCCTGTTAGTGCTTCATCTACACGTTATAGCCCTGCATTTTCCAATGCCTATCTCTTTGCAAAAGAGAGATATCGGCAAGGAAAAGCTGTATTGTACCTTTGCATTTTTCTCCCAAACGAAAGACACTAGAATGAAAATGTTAAAGCCTACTGTTAGTGCTTCATCTACACGTTATAGCCCTGAATTTTCCAATGCCTATCTCTTTGCAAAAGAGAGATATCGGCAAGGAAAAGCTGTATTGTACCTTTGCATTTTTCTCCCAAACGAAAGACACTAGAATGAAAATTTTAAAGCCTCCTGTTAGTGCTTCATCTACACGTTATAGCCCTGAATTTTCCAATGCCTAGCTCTTTGCAAAAGAGAGATATCGGCAAGGAAAAGCTGTATTGTACCTTTGCATTTTTCTCCCAAACGAAAGACACTAGAATGAAAATTTTAAAGCCTCCTGTTAGTGCTTCATCTACACGTTATAGCCCTGAATTTTCCAATGCCTATCTCTTTGCAAAAGAGAGATATCGGCAAGGAAAAGCTGTATTGTACCTTTGCATTTTTCTCCCAAACGAAGGACACTAGAATGAAAATTTTAAAGCCTCCTATTAGTGCTTCATCTACACGTTATAGCCCTGAATTTTCCAATGCCTATCTCTTTGCAAAAGAGAGATATCGGCAAGGAAAAGCTGTATTGTACCTTTGCATTTTTCTCCCAAACGAAGTACACTAGAATGAAAATTTTAAAGCCTCCTGTTAGTGCTTCATCTACACGTTATAGCCCTGAATTTTCCAATGCCTATCTCTTTGCAAAAGAGAGATATCGGCAAGGAAATGCTGTATTGTACCTTTGCATTTTTCTCCCAAACGAAAGACACTAGAATGAAAATTTTAAAGCCTCCTGTTAGTGCTTCATCTACACGTTATAGCCCTGCATTTTCCAATGCCTATCTCTTTGCAAAAGAGAGATATCGGCAAGGAAAAGCTGCATTGTACTTTTGCATTTTTCTCCCAAACGAAAGACACTAGAATGAAAATTTTAAAGCCTCCTGTTAGTGCTTCATCTACACGTTATAGCCCTGAATTTTCCAATGCCTAGCTCTTTGCAAAAGAGAGATATTGGCAAGGAAAAGCTGTATTGTACCTTTGCATTTTTCTCCCAAACGAAAGACACTAGAATGAAAATTTTAAAGCCTCCTGTTAGTGCTTCATCTACACGATATAGCCCTGAATTTTCCAATGCCTATCTCTTTGCAAAAGAGAGATATCGGCAAGGAAAAGCTGTATTGTACCTTTGCATTTTTCTCCCAAACGAAGGACACTAGAATGAAAATTTTAAAGCCTCCTGTTAGTGCTTCATCTACACGTTATAGCCCTGAATTTTCCAATGCCTATTTCTTTGCAAAAGAGAGATATCGGCAAGGAAAAGCTGTATTGTACCTTTGCATTTTTCTCCCAAACGAAAGACACTAGAATGAAAATTTTAAAGCCTACTGTTAGTGCTTCATCTACACGTTATAGCCCTGAATTTTCCAATGCCTAGCTCTTTGCAAAAGAGAGATATCGGCAAGGAAAAGCTGTATTGTACCTTTGCATTTTTCTCCCAAACGAAAGACACTAGAATGAAAATTTTAAAGCCTCCTGTTAGTGCTTCATCTACACGTTATAGCCCTGAATTTTCCAATGCCTATCTCTTTGCAAAAGAGAGATATCGGCAAGGAAAAGCTGTATTGTACCTTTGTTTTTTTCTCCCAAACGAAAGACACTAGAATGAAAATTTTAAAGCCTCCTATTAGTGCTTCATCTACACGTTATAGCCCTGAATTTTCCAATGCCTATCTCTTTGCAAAAGAGAGATATCGGCAAGGAAAAGCTGCATTGTACTTTTGCATTTTTCTCCCAAACGAAAGACACTAGAATGAAAATTTTAAAGCCTCCTGTTAGTGCTTCATCTACACGTTATAGCCCTGAATTTTCCAATGCCTAGCTCTTTGCAAAAGAGAGATATTGGCAAGGAAAAGCTGTATTGTACCTTTGCATTTTTCTCCCAAACGAAAGACACTAGAATGAAAATTTAAAAGCCTCCTGTTAGTGCTTCATGTACGCGGTATAGCCCTGAATTTTCCAATGCCTAGCTCTTTGCAAAAGAGAGATATCGGCAAGGAAAAGCTGTATTGTACCTTTGCATTTTTCTCCCAAACGAAAGACACTAGAATGAAAATTTTAAAGCCTCCTGTTAGTGCTTCATCTACACGTTATAGCCCTGAATTTTCCAATGCCTATCTCTTTGCAAAAGAGAGATATCGGCAAGGAAATGCTGTATTGTACCTTTGCATTTTTCTCCCAAACGAAAGACACTAGAATGAAAATTTTAAAGCCTCCTGTTAGTGCTTCATCTACACGTTATAGCCCTGCATTTTCCAATGCCTATCTCTTTGCAAAAGAGAGATATCGGCAAGGAAAAGCTGCATTGTACTTTTGCATTTTTCTCCCAAACGAAAGACACTAGAATGAAAATTTTAAAGCCTCCTGTTAGTGCTTCATCTACACGTTATTGCCCTGAATTTTCCAATGCCTAGCTCTTTGCAAAAGAGAGATATTGGCAAGGAAAAGCTGTATTGTACCTTTGCATTTTTCTCCCAAACGAAAGACACTAGAATGAAAATTTTAAAGCCTCCTGTTAGTGCTTCATCTACACGTTATAGCCCTGAATTTTCCAATGCCTATCTCTTTGCAAAAGAGAGATATCGGCAAGGAAAAACTGTATTGTACCTTTGCATTTTTCTCCCAAACGAAAGACACTAGAATGAAAATTTTAAAGCCTCCTGTTAGTGCTTCATCTACACGTTATAGCCCTGAATTTTCCAATGCCTATCTCTTTGCAAAAGAGAGATATCGGCAAGGAAAAGCTGTATTGTACCTTTGCATTTTTCTCCCAAACGAAGGACACTAGAATGAAAATTTTAAAGCCTCCTATTAGTGCTTCATCTACACGTTATAGCCCTGAATTTTCCAATGCCTATCTCTTTGCAACAGAGAGATATCGGCAAGGAAAAGCTGTATTGTACCTTTGCATTTTTCTCCCAAACGAAGTACACTAGAATGAAAATGTTAAAGCCTCCTGTTAGTGCTTCATCTACACGTTATAGCCCTGAATTTTCCAATGCCTATCTCTTTGCAAAAGAGAGATATCGGCAAGGAAAAGCTGTATTGTACCTTTGCATTTTTCTCCCAAACGAAAGACACTAGAATGAAAATTTTAAAGCCTCCTGTTAGTGCTTCATCTACACGTTATAGCCCTGAATTTTCCAATGCCTATCTCTTTGCAAAAGAGAGATATCGGCAAGGAAATGCTGTATTGTACCTTTGCATTTTTCTCCCAAACGAAAGACACTAGAATGAAAATTTTAAAGCCTCCTGTTAGTGCTTCATCTACACGTTATAGCCCTGCATTTTCCAATGCCTATCTCTTTGCAAAAGAGAGATATCGGCAAGGAAAAGCTGCATTGTACTTTTGCATTTTTCTCCCAAACGAAAGACACTAGAATGAAAATGTTAAAGCCTCCTGTTAGTGCTTCATCTACACGTTATAGCCCTGAATTTTCCAATGCCTAGCTCTTTGCAAAAGAGAGATATTGGCAAGGAAAAGCTGTATTGTACCTTTGCATTTTTCTCCCAAACGAAAGACACTAGAATGAAAATTTTAAAGCCTACTGTTAGTGCTTCATCTACACGTTATAGCCCTGAATTTTCCAATGCCTAGCTCTTTGCAAAAGAGAGATATCGGCAAGGAAAAGCTGTATTGTACCTTTGCATTTTTCTCCCAAACGAAAGACACTAGAATGAAAATTTTAAAGCCTCCTGTTAGTGCTTCATCTACACGTTATAGCCCTGAATTTTCCAATGCCTATCTCTTTGCAAAAGAGAGATATCGGCAAGGAAAAGCTGTATTGTACCTTTGCTTTTTTCTCCCAAACGAAAGACACTAGAATGAAAATTTTAAAGCCTCCTGTTAGTGCTTCATCTACACGTTATAGCCCTGAATTTTCCAATGCCTATCTCTTTGCAAAAGAGAGATATCGGCAAGGAAAAGCTGTATTGTACCTTTGCTTTTTTCTCCCAAACGAAAGACACTAGAATGAAAATTTTAAAGCCTCCTGTTAGTGCTTCATCTACACGTTATAGCCCTGAATTTTCCAATGCCTATCTCTTTGCAAAAGAGAGATATCGGCAAGGAAAAGCTGCATTGTACTTTTGCATTTTTCTCCCAAACGAAAGACACTAGAATGAAAATTTTAAAGCCTCCTGTTAGTGCTTCATCTACACGTTATAGCCCTGAATTTTCCAATGCCTAGCTCTTTGCAAAAGAGAGATATTGGCAAGGAAAAGCTGTATTGTACCTTTGCATTTTTCTCCCAAACGAAAGACACTAGAATGAAAATTTAAAAGCCTCCTGTTAGTGCTTCATCTACACGGTATAGCCCTGAATTTTCCAATGCCTAGCTCTTTGCAAAAGAGAGATATCGGCAAGGAAAAGCTGTATTGTACCTTTGCATTTTTCTCCCAAACGAAAGACACTAGAATGAAAATTTTAAAGCCTCCTGTTAGTGCTTCATCTACACGTTATAGCCCTGAATTTTCCAATGCCTATCTCTTTGCAAAAGAGAGATATCGGCAAGGAAATGCTGTATTGTACCTTTGCATTTTTCTCCCAAACGAAAGACACTAGAATGAAAATTTTAAAGCCTCCTGTTAGTGCTTCATCTACACGTTATAGCCCTGCATTTTCCAATGCCTATCTCTTTGCAAAAGAGAGATATCGGCAAGGAAAAGCTGCATTGTACTTTTGCATTTTTCTCCCAAACGAAAGACACTAGAATGAAAATTTTAAAGCCTCCTGTTAGTGCTTCATCTACACGTTATTGCCCTGAATTTTCCAATGCCTAGCTCTTTGCAAAAGAGAGATATTGGCAAGGAAAAGCTGTATTGTACCTTTGCATTTTTCTCCCAAACGAAAGACACTAGAATGAAAATTTTAAAGCCTCCTGTTAGTGCTTCATCTACACGTTATAGCCCTGAATTTTCCAATGCCTATCTCTTTGCAAAAGAGAGATATCGGCAAGGAAAAACTGTATTGTACCTTTGCATTTTTCTCCCAAACGAAAGACACTAAAATGAAAATTTTAAAGCCTCCTGTTAGTGCTTCATCTACACGTTATAGCCCTGAATTTTCCAATGCCTATCTCTTTGCAAAAGAGAGATATCGGCAAGGAAAAGCTGTATTGTACCTTTGCATTTTTCTCCCAAACGAAGGACACTAGAATGAAAATTTAAAAGCCTCCTGTTAGTGCTTCATCTACACGGTATAGCCCTGAATTTTCCAATGCCTATCTCTTTGCAAAAGAGAGATATCGGCAAGGAAAAGCTGTATTGTACCTTTGCATTTTTCTCCCAAACGAAAGACACTAGAATGAAAATTTTAAAGCCTCCTGTTAGTGCTTCATCTACACGTTATAGCCCTGAATTTTCCAATGCCTATCTCTTTGCAAAAGAGAGATATTGTGCTTCCTAGCTGTTTTTTATAAAATCACTTAATTAAATCTAACTCTGATTACGTCAGAGAAGGCCAGGTACCCTACACCATAAGAGGGGGTTTGAAATTTTGACTTGTCTACTTAAAGATCACCAAAATCTGATGACAAGGTCAATTACATCCCTGGGTGGGATTGAACCTCCAACCTTTTGGTTAATAGCCCATGTAAGTGCAAGAAATCCTGAAGCACTCACTCATCATGGGAAAGTACCAATGTGTATCTTGATTATTGACTTTTTAAAGTTTTTCTAGGAAACGTTCTAGATGAATGATTATTAGCCTTTGTCAGTATTGACTTTTGCAAGGTGTCTCTGTGGCGCAATCAGTTAGTGTGTAAGGCTATTAACCAAAAGGTTGGTGGTTCAATCCCACCCAGGGACTTAATTGACCTTGTTATCAGATTTTGGTGATCTTTAAGTAGACAAGTCAAAATTTCAAACCCACTGTTATGGTGTAGGGTACCTGGCCTTCTCTGATGTTTAGATTTGATTCAGTGATTTTATAAAAACAGCTAGGAAGCACAATTTAGCAGTGGGTTGCAGAGAAAAAGAAATATGCTGGCAGAAAAATCCAATTGAGTGATTAAACAGCTCTTCATTTTCTGGCTTTATTTTTATACTAACAAATTTGTTCTCTGAAAAGTGTCCACAAAGCCAAGTCTCTGATTAACACCTTTGTAGGGATGGTTTTTCACCTATTACTAAATTAAACTTGCTTCATTGGAAAGGCAGCAAGATGCATCCTCATTTCAATGTCTACTGAAATAATACAGGTTGACACCAGGAAACATTAACGCCACTGCATCCTTGCTGCTTTCGCATGTGGAAGTCTGTTTAATGTGAAAACAAGGTGATATCTAATTAGCACACAGGTAAGGAATTAAGAAAATCTTTATTTAAGGGTGAAGATGTTTCTCACAAAATCGTTGCCCCAATGCATCATTGAAATTCAAGCTGGAAAGATGATTTTAATATATCACTTGTACATTTTGCATTGCTCTTCTGGTGACAATGTAGTTTGTTTTGTCAATTACCATTTTAATAATCTGGTAAAGAAAATTAATTGGATTTTTGAAAGAAAACAATACTGTCAATATACTATTAAAACAAATTAAAATGGTAAAAGTTATTGTACTTTAAGTAAAAATAAAAGAGCAAAAATATCAATCCCAGTTTTTGATTACTTTAATTAACAAAAAAAAATGCACATAGCAGAGGATAGTTTCGATCAATCAACCTCTGGGTTATGGGCCCAGCATGCTTCCATTGCACTACTCTGCTGCTCATGGAAGTGTAAGAGATCCTGAAGACTAAATTGATTAAAGGCCTAAAAGTACTGGACTATAAGGAAAGACTTACTAGGCTGAATATTTATACACTAGAAAAGAGGTGCCTAAGAGGAGATATTATTAATATCTTCAAATATGTAAAGATACATAACAAAGAGTTATCAGAGGAATTATTTATTAAACGAACACGTGGTCACTCGCTGCGACTGGAGGAAAGTTCAGAACGCAATGGAGGAAAGGTTTCTTCACTGTTAGGGCAATCAGGATGTGGAATTCCCTGCCAGGGAAGGTGGTAATGGCGGACTCTGTAATTGGATTTAAAAAAGGAATGGATACATTTCTGAATGAAAAAGCTATCCAAGGTTATAATACTTAAAATATCAACATGGTTAATCCGGGGGTAACATGAGTTATAGTAGCTAACTAGTCATAAAACATTATTCAGCAAGTATGTAGAATCATCACAACTTAAAACAGGTTGAACACGATGGGCAATTTGCCTCTATTCAACCTCAAAAACTATGTTACTATATTACTATGTTATTGTAGTATACAGAACACCACAATGCAATGAGCAGTGATAGTGAGCACTGATGAGGATACTAGAACTGACACTGAGCAGCAAGATGCAGCACTGGACTATTAGTAATGTACTGTAGTATGCTGAGCACCACAATGCAGCACAAGACAATGAGCAGTGATACTGAGCACTGATGAGGATACTACTGAGAACTGACACTGAGCAGGAGAGACACACTACTAGTATTACTGAGCAGCAATAAGTAACCACTGATACTGAGCACTGATATTGAGATTTCCACTGAGAGAACATAGCCACGTCCTCTCCGCTCTCTCTTCAATGCACGAGTAAAAATGGCAGCAACGCGCAGCTCTTTATATGGAATCCGAATCTCGCGAGAATCCGACAGCGGGATGATGACATTTTCCCTTGTTCAGGTTTTCCGAGTCAGGCGGGAACAACCGAGCCTGCCTCGGACCAGTGTAAACAACGTGGAGTTCGTGGGGAATTCGGTTCTCGGAGAACCGAACCCGCTCCTCTCTACCTTATACCCATCAATTTTTTTATTTTCAATCTAAGCCCCTGCAGTTTTCTGTAAGCATCTGCTTCGCTATGATGATCAACAAGTCACAAGGGCAAACACTCAGGGTTTGAGGCGTAGATCTTAGGACCAGCTGCTACAAGCATGGCAGAGGTGTCACTATCACTGGTGACACCCAGAGAGGTGGCGAGGGAGATTGTAATGCAGTGCGCGCAGATAAGCAGCGCAATGGTAAAAAGGAGGCATGGTTTCATAGGTAGGGGCGTGGCCTGGTGGCCTGAATCTACATTTTGTTGCTCCGGGTGTCCCGGGGGTTGGGGGCTGCACCCGGGGACTAGTGTGTGAGCGGTGCTGGCTCCTGCACAGTGACAGGGCATGGCCACCCAGCATGACGCCTCCCTTCTTGACCATGCTGTAATTGCAGTCGCACTGCAGTTCAGCGTGATCATAAAAAATGGTGTAGGCTCCTGCTGGTGCAGACTGTATGTGCGCGCAGGAAGCCGCCACCATTTTTGTGATCACAGCGGCTGAATGTGATGTCATACAGCCGCTGTGACCACGCCCCCTGTGTCTCCTCCGTTGCAGACCCCATTTTGAAGCCTTGCCCCCGCACCGCTCCATCCCTGACTTGGAAATGGAGTGTTGCTGACCCACCTCTCCCCCCCTTCCCCGCCCCGATTGACAGGCAGAGGCGATCACATTCTCTGCGGGGTGCCGCAGAAAATGCAGGCACATGCGTATGCTCTTAGCAATTTTTGCAGTTGGATCGCTTATTGCGATTGCAATCCAACCTGAATCAGGCCCTATTACCTATCACAATGCGCTGCGGGCAGTACAAAATTGGGTTAATATAGGAGAAAAACCCCCAGACCTGTGCTCCTTAACTGTACCTGGTGGCTAGTGGAGCGGCTGCCCAGTAATCAGTGTCCACCGCAGTGCGCACACGGCCCACCCCCTACGGCCTCGCTCCCCTTCATCAGCGGCCTCGTGATCCGGAAGGGTGGTGTGTGTGTGACTGACCTTAGGATGAAACCGGAGCCTCCGCTGCAGTGACCCAGCAACCAGGGCACGGGAGTATACAGCGCCGCTGGGAGTGATGAAGCTGCAGTAAAGATGTCTATTAGACCTAGCCTGCTGCAGCCCTTGTAGATTCTCATAAAACAAGTTCTTCTTTTCTTGTCAAAATTAATAGCTAAGAATAGGCTGCCTGAGGCAGGCCCCTGTTAATTGGCCTGCTACTGAAGGCACCAACTACAAACTGAGCTCCCTGTTCATGGAAGCGGGGTTATAGAGGAGAATGCACTGAGCTTCTTGGGAACAGTCAAAAGCTTTGAGCCGGTTGGTGCCTCAGATCAAGATCCTACTCTACACCCCAATGTGAATCCTTGTGGAGTCCAGTGTACCCCACAGAAGAAATTAATGTGTCACACCCATTGGCAGCAACCTTAGAATAGCTGCTGACGGGCACAATTGAGAAAGGAAGGGGGGGGGGACATTTGAATCCAGCACATAGATGCAATTCAAATATGTAATTTGTACCTTCCTATTTTAAAATATAATGGATGAACCTCACCCTGTGAGAACAATCTTCATGATCAAGAGATCTAATATGTAAAATAAGTATGAGTTGGGATAGGGCTGGGGAGGGTGGCAGCTCGGGCAGCCCCTCCCCCGTCAAGTTAAGGAGATTCAACTGAGGAAGCACAAGGGAACTCTCGTCTGGGGACAACAACTGCAGGGAGACCACATCTTTTCAGATGAACATGGGAGGGCGGAAGGCTGCCTAATACTGAAGCACCATCAAATATCAAACCATATCCAACAACTAGTACAAGCATTCCTGGGGGAAGGTCTGCAGCAGACGGATTTGCATACGGTGATGTCATCCAAGCAGTGGGCCAAAGTTGGCTGGAACCCTCATCTGCATATAAAAAGAGAAAAGGGGCATGCAGGGCATGGCGGCCTTTTGCAGTGCTTGGATGACCCCTAGTTCGCATTAAACACCCCCACCCTCCTTTGGTGTGGGGCTCATGTTGGCCATGCCCCATCCCCTGAAGCATTCATGCTGATTTCTTGCAGCAGCTGGGCACTGTAACAGCTCCAGAGCTGCTCTGTAAGGCAAGTAAAAGGGTGTGGGCCCTGCAGCACCACCTGTAGTTCGCATTGTGCGTTGGAAGGCACAAAGTAAGCAGACGGGAGGAGAAGTCAGGATAGTACACAAGGGCATCCTTTTCTCTTAGTCCGTAGAGGATGCTGGGGTCACATTAAGAACCATGGGGTATAGACGGGATCCGCAAGAGACATGGGCACTTTAAGACTTTCAAAGGGTGTGAACTGGCTCCTCCCTCTATGCCCCTCCTCCAGACTCCAGTTATAGGAACTGTGCCCAGGGAGACGGACATTTCGAGGAAAGGATTTATTGTTAAACTAAGGTGAGCATCTTACCAGCTCACACCTTAAGCATGCCGCAGAACGTGGCATTCAACAGAACACAAGCCAACGGCATGAACAATTGCAGCAAAAAGCTGACCAGAACCGTAACACAACATGTGTATAACCACAAGTAATAACTGCAGACACAGTATGGACTGGGACGGGTGCCCAGCATCCTCTACGTACTAAGAGAAAAGGATTTACCGGTAGGTATTAAAATCCTATTTTCTCATACGACCTAGAGGATGCTGGGGTCACATTAAGAACCATGGGGTTATACCAAAGCTCTTGAACGGGTGGGAGAGTGCGTACGACTCTGCAGCACCGAATGACCCAACTTGAGGTTATCATCAGCCAAGGTATCAAACTTGTAAAACTTAGCAAAAGTGTTTACTAAATAGCTGCTCGGCAAAGTTGCAATGCCGAGACTCCCCGACCAGCTGCCCAGGATGAACCCACCTTTCTAGTAGAATGGGTCTTCACCTAATTCAGTAACGGCAATCCTGCCGTGGAATGAGCATGCTGAATCTTACCACAGATCCAGCGCATAATGGTCTGCATGGAAGCAGGACACCCAATCATGTTGGGAGCATACAGGAAAAACAGAGCCTCTGTTTTCCTAATCTGAACCGTTCTGGTGACATAAATTTTCAAAGTTCTGACCACAGCCAGAGACTTTGACTCAACGAAGGTGTCAGTGGCCAAAGGCACCATGTGGAAAGATGAACCACCTTCGGCAGAAATTGTTGACGTGTCCTCAATTCTGCTCTATCTTCATGAAAGATCAAATAAAGGCTCTTGTGATACTGCATGGTTTGTACTGTTTTCCATGTGCTCCCAGATCTTTCAAGCAAGTAGCATGGTCAAGAAAGTTCTGTTTGAAAAGAAACAAACATTTACTGTCATTGTTATGCAAATAAACTTACATTAAAGCTAACAAGAAAGCACACTCGTTCTGTCTTTAAACTGATAAAAGAAACCCCAATAATATGGGGCATGCAAAAATTGAGATAAAACTCAGTTTTGCTCCTCTCCACGGAAATCTTTAATAAAAGGCGAAATATTTGTTAGTTCTGAAGAGAAACCAGAGCATGACCAAGATTCCACCTGTCGCCTGAGTGCCATGCCAGCAGTTCTCATTCAGCTCAAAGTGAGCACCCAATTTGAATGAAAGAAAGCAGATTTCTCACCAGGCTTCCCCTTGCTATAAACATGGTTTGTACTCTTTTCCATGTGCTCCCAGATCTTTCAAACAATTAGTGTGGTCAAGAAAGTTCTGTTTGAAAAGAAACAAACATTTACTGTCATTTCTATGCAAATGAGCTTACATTAAAGCACACTCGTTCTATCTTTAAACCAATAAAATAAAACCCCAATAAGATGGGGCATGCAAAAATTGAGATAAAACTCAGTTTTGCTCCTCTCCACGGAAATCTTTAGTAAAAGGCGAAAGATTTGTTCGTTCTGAAGAGAAACCACAGCATGACCAAGATTCTACCTGTCGCCTGAGTGCCATGCCAGCAGTCCTCATTCAGCTCAAAGTGAGCACCCAATTTGAAAGAAAGAAAGCAGATTTCTCACCAGGCTTCCCCTTGCTATAAACATGGTTTGTACTCTTTTCCATGTGCTCCCAGATCTTTCAAGCAATTAGTATAGTCAAGAAAGTTCTGTTTGAAAAGAAACAAACATTTACTGTCATTTCTACGCAAATGAGCTTACATTAAAGCACACTCGTTCTATCTTTAAACTGATAAAAGAAACCCCAATAAGACGGGGCATGCAAAAATTGAGATAAAACTCAGTTTTGCTCCTCTCCATGGAAATCTTTAGTAAAAGGCGAAAGATTTGTTCGTTCTGAAGAGAAACCAGAGCATGACCAAGATTCCACCTGTCGCCTGAGTGCCGTGCCAGCAGTCCTCATTCAGCTCAAAGTGAGCACCCAATTTGAAAGAAAGAAAGCAGATTTCTCACCAGGCTTCCCCTTGCTATAAGCATGGTTTGTACTCTTTTCCATGTGCTCCCAGATCTTTCAAGCAATTAGTATGGTCAAGAAAGTTCTGCTTGAAAAGAAACAGACATTTATTGTCATTGTTATGCAAATAAACTTACATTAAAGCTAACAAGAAAGCACACTCGTTCTGTCTTTAATCCGATAAAAGAAACCCCAATAATATGGGGCATGCAAAAATTGAGATAAAACTCAGTTTTGCTCCTCTCCACGGAAATCTTTAGTAAAAGGCGAAAGATTTGTTCGTTCTGAAGAGAAACCAGAGCATGACCAAGATTCCACCTGTCGCCTGAGTGCCGTGCCAGCAGTCCTTATTCAGATCAAAGTGAGCGCCCAATTTGAAAGAAAGCAGATTTCTCACCTGTCTTCTCCTTGCTATAAGCATGGTTTGTACTGTATTCCATGTGCTCCCAGATCTTTCAAGCAAGTAGCATGGTCAAGAAAGTTCTGTTTGAAAAGAAACAAACATTTACTGTCATTTCTATGCAAATGAGCTTACATTAAAGCACACTCATTCTATCTTTAAACCGATAAAAGAAACCCCAAAAAGATGGGGCATGCAAAAATTGAGATAAAACTCGGTTTTGCTCCTCTCCACGGAAATCTTTAGTAAAAGGCGAAAGATTTGTTCGTTCTGAAGAGAAACCAGAGCATGACCAAGATTTTTATCTGAAAATATGTGTTCTCCCTGCAGTTGTTGTCCCCAGATGAGAGTTCCCTTGTGCTGCCTCAGTTGAATCTCCTTTACTTGACAGGGGGATGCTCGAGCAGCGACCCTCCCCAGCTCTAGCCCAACTCCTACTTACCTGCCAGGTGAGATACTATGATCATGAAGGTGCTTCTCCCAGGGCAAGGCTCACCCATTGCACTCTGGGTGTGCTGCTTCTGCGATTTCCCCAAATGTGGGAAACTTGACTGCATAATTTGTGTTTCCCCTGGTCGGCTCTCGTATAATTCAGATCTCTTTGTCTCAGGTCTCTCTCCAGCCTAGTTTGCTGTCTGTTTCTACTTCTCTTTTCTTGAGCCGCTCCCTTCTATGCCCTTGCGCACTATCCTGACTTCTCCCGTCTGCTTACTTCGTGCCTTCCAACGCACAATGCAAACTACAGGTAGTGCTGCAGGACCCACACCCTTTTACTTGCCTTACAGAGCGTCTCTGGAGCAGTTACAGTGCCCAGCTGCTGCAAGAAATCAGCTTGAATGCTTCAGGGGCTGGGGAATAGCCAACATGAGCCCCACACCGAAGGAGGGTGGAGGTGTGTAATGCGAACTAGGGGTCATCCAAGCGCCGCAAAAGGCCGCCATGCCCTGCACGCCCCTTGTCTCTTTTCATATGCAGACGAGGGTTGAAGCCAACTTTGACCCACTGTTTGGATGACATCACCATATGCAAATCCATCTGCTGCAGGCCTTCCCCCAGGAATGCTTGCACTAGTTGTTGCATTTGGTTTGTTGTTTGGGGGTGCTTCAGTATTAGGCAGCCTTCTGCCCTCCCATGTTCATCTGAAAATATGTGTTCTCCCTGCAGTTGTTGTCCCCAGATGAGAGTTCCCTTGTGCTGCCTCAGTTGAATCTCCTTTACTTGACAGAGATGTGCCTGAGCAGCGGCCCTCCCCAGCCCTATCCCAAATCATACTTATTTTGCATAGGCGATACCATGGTCATGAAGATTGTTCTCCCAGGGTGAGGTTCATTCATTGCATTCTGGGTATGCTGACCCCTGTGATTTCCCCAAATGTGGGAAACTCGACTGCATTATTTGTGGTAGTGGGGGACTGTGTTTGTGCTTTCCTCTGGTCAGCTCTGGTAAAAATCAGATTTCTTTATCTCAGATCTTCCTCTAGCCTTGTTCTTCTTTCGAGAGTTCCCTTGTGCTGCCTCAGTTGGATCTCTTTCACTTGACAGGGGGGTGCCCGAGCAGCGACCCTCCCCAGCTCTAGCCCAACTCCTACTTACCTGCCAGGTGAGATACTATGATCATGAAGGTGCTTCTCCCAGGGCAAGGCTCACCCATTGCACTCTAGTTGTGCTGCCCCTGTGATTTCCCCAAATGTGGGAAACTTGACTGCATAATTTGTGTTTCCCTTGGTCGGCTCTCGTATAATTCAGATCTCTTTGTCTCAGGTCTCTCTCCAGCCTAGTTTGCTGTCTGTTTCCACTTCTCTTTTCTTGAGCCGCTCCCTTCTATGCCCTTGCGCACTATCCTGACTTCTCCCGTCTGCTTACTTCGTGCCTTCCAACGCACAATGCAAACTACAGGTAGTGCTGCAGGGCCCACACCCTTTTACTTGCCTTACAGAGCAGCTCTGGAGCAGTTACAGTGCCCAGCTGCTGCAAGAAATCAGCTTGAATGCTTCAGGGGCTGGGGCATAGCCAACATGAGCCCCACACCGAAGGAGGGTGGAGGTGTGTAATGCGAACTAGGGGTCATCCAAGCGCCGCAAAAGGCCGCCATGCCCTGCACGCCCCTTTTCTCTTTTCATATGCAGACGAGGGTTGAAGCCAACTTTGACCCACTGCTTGGATGGCATCACCGTATGCAAATCCATCTGCTGCAGGCCTTCCCCCAGGAATGCTTGCACTAGTTGTTGCATTTGGTTTGTTGTTTGGGGGTGCTTCAGTATTAGGCAGCCTTCTGCCCTCCCATGTTCATCTGAAAATATGTGTTCTCCCTGCAGTTGTTGTCCCCAGATGAGAGTTCCCTTGTGCTGCCTCAGTTGAATCTCCTTTACTTGACAGAGATGT
Organism: Pseudophryne corroboree; assembly: GCF_028390025.1. Taxonomy (NCBI): domain Eukaryota; kingdom Metazoa; phylum Chordata; class Amphibia; order Anura; family Myobatrachidae; genus Pseudophryne; species Pseudophryne corroboree. The sequence continues at coordinate 143,561 of NW_026967844.1, read as the reverse complement.
GCCTGAGCAGCGGCCCTCCCCAGCCCTATCCCAAATCATACTTATTTTGCATAGGAGAGACCATGGTCTTGAAGATTGTTCTCCCAGGGTGAGGTTCATTCATTGCATTCTGGGTATGCTGACCCATGTGATTTCCCCAAATGTGGGAAACTCAACTGCATTATTTGTGGTAGTGGGGGACTGTGTTTGTGCTTTCCTCTGGTCAGCTCTAGTAAAAGTCAGATTTCTTTGTTTCAGTTCTTCCTCTAGCCTTGTTCTTCTTTCGAGAGTTCCCTTGTGCTGCCTCAGTGTGTATGGTTATTAATCAAAAGGTTGGTGGTTCAATCCCACTAAGGGACGTAATTGACCTTGTTATCAGATTTTGGTGATATTTAAGTAGACAAGTCAAAATTTCAAACCCCCTGTTATGGTGTAGGGTACCTGGCCTTCTCTGATGTAATCAGAGTTAGATTTGATTCAGTGATTTTATAAAAACAGCTAGGAAGCACAATTTAGCAGTGGGTTGCAGAGAAAAAGAAATATGCTGGCAAAAAAATCCAATTGAGTGATTAAACAGCTCTTCATTTTCTGGCTTTATTTTTATGCTAACAAATTTGTTCTCTGAAAAGTGTCCACAAAGCCAAGTCTCTGATTAACACCTTTGTAGGGATGGTTTTTCACCTATTACTAAATTAAACTTGCTTCATTGGAAAGGCAGCAAGATGCATCCTCATTTCAATGTCTACTGAAATAATACAGGTTGACACCAGGAAACATTAACGCCACTGCATCCTTGCTGCTTTCGCATGTGGAAGTCTGTTTAATGTGAAAACAAGGTGATATCTAATTAGCACACAGGTAAGGAATTAAGAAAATCTTTATTTAAGGGTGAAGGTGTTTCTCACAAAATCGTTGCCCCAATGCATCATTGAAATTCAAGCTGGAAAGATGATTTTAATATATCACTTGTACATTTTGTATTGCTCTTCTGGTGACAATGTAGTTTGTTTTTGTCAATTACCATTTTAATAATAGGGTAAAGAAAATTAAGTGGATTTTTGAAAGAAAACAATACTGTCAATATACTATTAAAACAAATTAAAATGGTAAAAGTTAGTGTACTTTAAGTAAAAATAAAAGAGCAAAAATATCAATCCCAGTTTTGGATTACTTTAATTAACAAAAAAAATGCATATAGCAGAGGATAGTTTCAATCTGCCTACCTCTGGGTTATGGGCCCAGCATTTTTCCATTGCAGTACTCTGCTGCACATGTAAGTGCAAGAGATCCTGAAGCACTCACTCATCATGGGAAAGTACCAATGTGTTTCTTCGTTGGTTGATGGAAGAAACATCTTAGAAAAAATCTCCAGATTATTGACTTTTTAAAGTTTTTCTAGGAAACGTTCTAGATGAATGCTTATTAGCCTTTGTCAGTACGTACGTTTGTAAAGTGTCTCTGTGGCGCAATCTGTTAGTGTGTTTGGTTATTAATCAAAGGGTTGGTGGTTCAATCCCACCCAGGGATGTAATTGACCTTGTTATCAGATTTTGGTGATCTTTAAGTAGACAAGTCAAAATTTCAAACCCCCTTCTTATGGTGTAGGGTACCTGGCCTACTCTGATGTAATCAGAGTTAGATTTGAATCAGTGATTTTATAAAAAAAAACAGCTAGGAAGCACAATTTAGCAGTGGGTTGCAGAGAAAAAGAAATATGCTGGCAGAAAAATCCAATTGAGTGATTAAACAGCTCTTCATTTTCTGGCTTTATTTTTATGCTAACAAATTTGTTCTCTGAAAAGTGTCCACAAAGCTAAGTCTCTGATTAACACCTTTGTAGGGATGGTTTTTCACCTATTACTAAATTAAACTTGCTTCATTGGAAAGGCAGCAAGATGCATCCTCATTTCAATGTCTACTGAAATAATACAGGTTGACACCAGGAAACATTAACGCCACTGCATCCTTGCTGCTTTCGCATGTGGAAGTCTGTTTAATGTGAAAACAAGGTGATATCTAATTAGCACACAGGTAAGGAATTAAGAAAATCTTTATTTAAGGGTGAAGATGTTTCTCACAAAATCGTTGCCCCAATGCATCATTGAAATTCAAGCTGGAAAGATGATTTTAATATATCACTTGTACATTTTGTATTGCTCTTCTGGTGACAATGTAGTTTGTTTTTGTCAATTACCATTTTAATAATCGGGTAAAGAAAATTAATTGGATTTTTGAAAGAAAACAATACTGTCAATATACTATTAAAACAAATTAAAATGGTAAAAGTTATTGTACTTTAAGTAAAAATAAAAGAGCAAAAATATAAATCCCAGTTTTGGATTACTTTAATTAACAAAAAAAAAATGCATATAGCTGAGGATAGTTTCAATCTGCCTACCTCTGGGTTATGGACCCAGCATGCTTCCATTACAGTACTCTGCTGCACATGTAAGTGCAAGAGGTCCTGAAGCACTCACTTATCATGGGAAAGTACCAATGTGTTTCTTCATTGGTTGATGGAAGAAACATCTTACAAAAACTCTCCACATTATTGACTTTTTAAAATGTTTCTAGGAAACGTTCTAGATGAATGCTTATTAGCCTTTGTCAGTATGTACTTTTGCAAAGTGTCGCTGTGGCGCAATCAGTTAGTGTGTATGGTTATTAACCAAAAGGTTGGTGGTTCAATCCCACCCAGGGACGTAATTGACCTTGTTATCAGATTTTGGTGATCTTTAAGTAGACAAGTCAAAATTTCAAACCCCCTGTTATGGTGTAGGGTACCTGGCCTTCTCTGATGTAATCAGAGTTAGATTTGATTCAGTGATTTTATAAAAACAGCTAGGAAGCACAATTTAGCAGTGGGTTGCAGAGAAAAAGAAATATGCTGGCAAAAAAATCCAATTGAGTGATTAAACAGCTCTTCATTTTCTGGCTTTATTTTTATGCTAACAAATTTGTTCTCTGAAAAGTGTCCACAAAGCCAAGTCTCTGATTAACACCTTTGTAGGGATGGTTTTTCACCTATTACTAAATTAAACTTGCTTCATTGGAAAGGCAGCAAGATGCATCCTCATTTCAATGTCTACTGAAATAATACAGGTTGACACCAGGAAACATTAACGCCACTGCATCCTTGCTGCTTTCGCATGTGGAAGTCTGTTTAATGTGAAAACAAGGTGATATCTAATTAGCACACAGGTAAGGAATTAAGAAAATCTTTATTTAAGGGTGAAGGTGTTTCTCACAAAATCGTTGCCCCAATGCATCATTGAAATTCAAGCTGGAAAGATGATTTTAATATATCACTTGTACATTTTGTATTGCTCTTCTGGTGACAATGTAGTTTGTTTTTGTCAATTACCATTTTAATAATAGGGTAAAGAAAATTAAGTGGATTTTTGAAAGAAAACAATACTGTCAATATACTATTAAAACAAATTAAAATGGTAAAAGTTATTGTACTTTAAGTAAAAATAAAAGAGCAAAAATATCAATCCCAGTTTTGGATTACTTTAATTAACAAAAAAAATGCATATAGCAGAGGATAGTTTCAATCTGCCTACCTCTGGGTTATGGGCCCAGCATTTTTCCATTGCAGTACTCTGCTGCACATGTAAGTGCAAGAGATCCTGAAGCACTCACTCATCATGGGAAAGTACCAATGTGTTTCTTCGTTGGCTGATGGAAGAAACATCTTACAAAAACTCTCCAGATTATTGACTTTTTAAAGTTTTTCTAGGAAACGTTCTAGATGAATGCTTATTAGCCTTTGTCAGTATGTACGTTTGTAAAGTGTCTCTGTGGCGCAATCTGTTAGTGTGTTTGGTTATTAATCAAAGGGTTGGTGGTTCAATCCCACCCAGGGATGTAATTGACCTTGTTATCAGATTTTGGTGATCTTTAAGTAGACAAGTCAAAATTTCAAACCCCCTTCTTATGGTGTAGGGTACCTGGCCTACTCTGATGTAATCAGAGTTAGATTTGAATCAGTGATTTTATAAAAAAAACAGCTAGGAAGCACAATTTAGCAGTGGGTTGCAGAGAAAAAGAAATATGCTGGCAGAAAAATCCAATTGAGTGATTAAACAGCTCTTCATTTTCTGGCTTTATTTTTATGCTAACGAATTTGTTCTCTGAAAAGTGTCCACAAAGCCAAGTATCTGATTAACATATTTGTAGGGATGGTTTTTCACCTATTACTAAATTAAACTTGCTTCATTGGAAAGGCAGCAAGATGCATCCTCATTTCAATATCTACTGAAATAATACAGGTTGACACCCGGAAACATTAACGCCACTGCATCCTTGCTGCTTTCTCATGTGGAAGTCTGTTTAATGTGAAAACAAGGTGATATCTAATTAGCACACAGGTAAGGAATTAAGAAAATCTTTATTTAAGGGTGAAGATGTTTCTCACAAAATCGTTGCCCCAATGCATCATTGAAATTCAAGCTGGAAAGATGATTTTAATATATCACTTGTACATTTTGTATTGCTCTTCTGGTGACACTGTAGTTTGTTTTTGTCAATTACCATTTTAATAATCGGGTAAAGAAAATTAATTGGATTTTTGAAAGAAAACAATACTGTCAATATACTATTAAAACAAATTAAAATGGTAAAAGTTATTGTACTTTAAGTAAAAAAAAAAGCTAAAATATCAATCCCAGTTTTGGATTACTTTAATGAACAAAAAAAAAAAGCATATAGCAAAGGATAGTTTCAATCTGCCTACCTCTGGGTTATGGGCCCAGCATGCTTCCATTGCAGTACTCTGCTGCACATGTAAGTGCAAGAGATCCTGAAGCACTCACTCATCATGCGAAAGTAACAATGTGTTTCTTCATTGGTTGCTGGAAGAAACATCTTACAAAAACTCTCCAGATTATTGACTTTTTAAAGTTTTTCTAGGAAACGTTCTAGATGAATGCTTATTAGTCTTTGTCAGTATGTACTTTTCGCAAAGTGTCTCTGTGGCGCAATCGGTTAGTGTGTTCAGCTATTAATCAAAAGGTTGGTGGTTCAATCCCATCCAGGGACGTAATTGACCTTGTGATCAGATTTTGGTAATATTTAAGTAGACAAGTCAAAATTGCAAACCCCCTCTTATGGTGTAGGGTACCTGGCCTTCTCTGATGTAATCAGAGTTAGATTTGATTAAGTGATTTTATAAAAAAAACAGCTAGGAAGCACAATTTAGCAGTGGGTTGCAGAGAAAAAGAAAAATGCTGGCAGAAAAATCTAATTGAGTGATTAAACAGCTCTTCATTTTCTGGCTTTATTTTTATGATAACAAATTTGTTCTCTGAAAAGTGTCCACAAAGCCAAGTATCTGATTAACATCTTTGTAGGGATGGTTTTTCACCTATTACTAAATTAAACTTGCTTCATTGGAAAGGCAGCAAGATGCATCCTCATTTCAATATCTACGGAAATAATACAGGTTGACACCAGGAAACATTAACGCCACTGCATCTTTGCTGTTTTCTCATGTGGAAGTCTGTTTAATGTGAAAACAAGGTGATATCTAATTAGCACACAGGTAAGGAATTAAGAACATCTTTATTTAAGGGTGAAGATGTTTCTCACAAAATCGTTGCCCCAATGCATCATTGAAATTCAAGCTGGAAAGATGATTTTAATATATCACTTGTACATTTTGTATTGCTCTTCTGGTGACAATGTAGTTTGTTTTTGTCAATTACCATTTTAATAATCGGGTAAAGAAAATTAATAGGATTTTTGAAAGAAAACAATACTATTAAAACAAATTAAAATGGTAAAAGTTATTGTACTTTAAGTAAAAATAAAAGAGCAAAAATATCAATCCCAGTTTTGGATTACTTTAATTAACAAAAAAAATGCATATAGCAGAGGATAGTTTCAATCTGCCTACCTCTGGGTTATGGACCCAGCATGCTTCCATTACAGTACTCTGCTGCACATGTAAGTGCAAGAGATCCTGAAGCACTCACTCATCATGGGAAAGTACCAATGTGTTTCTTCATTGGTTGATGGAAGAAACATCTTACAAAAACTCTCCACATTATTGACTTTTTAAAATGTTTCTAGGAATCATTCTAGATGAATGCTTATTAGCCTTTGTCAGTAAGTACTTTTGCAAAGTGTCGCTGTGGCGCAATCAGTTAGTGTGTAAGGCTATTAACCAAAAGGTTGGTGGTTCAATCCCACCCAGGGACTTAATTGACCTTGTTATCAGATTTTGGTGATCTTTAAGTAGACAAGTCAAAATTTCAAACCCACTGTTATGGTGTAGGGTACCTGGCCTTCTCTGATGTTTAGATTTGATTCAGTGATTTTATAAAAACAGCTAGGAAGCACAATTTAGCAGTGGGTTGCAGAGAAAAAGAAATATGCTGGCAGAAAAATCCAATTGAGTGATTAAACAGCTCTTCATTTTCTGGCTTTATTTTTATACTAACAAATTTGTTCTCTGAAAAGTGTCCACAAAGCCAAGTCTCTGATTAACACCTTTGTAGGGATGGTTTTTCACCTATTACTAAATTAAACTTGCTTCATTGGAAAGGCAGCAAGATGCATCCTCATTTCAATGTCTACTGAAATAATACAGGTTGACACCAGGAAACATTAACGCCACTGCATCCTTGCTGCTTTCGCATGTGGAAGTCTGTTTAATGTGAAAACAAGGTGATATCTAATTAGCACACAGGTAAGGAATTAAGAAAATCTTTATTTAAGGGTGAAGATGTTTCTCACAAAATCGTTGCCCCAATGCATCATTGAAATTCAAGCTGGAAAGATGATTTTAATATATCACTTGTACATTTTGTATTGCTCTTCTGGTGACAATGTAGTTTGTTTTTGTCAATTACCATTTTAATAATCGGGTAAAGAAAATTAATTGGATTTTTGAAAGAAAACAATACTGTCAATATACTATTAAAACAAATTAAAATGGTAAAAGTTATTGTACTTTAAGTAAAAATAAAAGAGCAAAAATATCAATCCCAGTTTTGGATTACTTTAATTAACAAAAAAAAATGCATATAGCAGAGGATAGTTTCAATCTGCCTACCTCTGGGTTATGGACCCAGCATGCTTCCATTACAGTACTCTGTTGCACATGTAAGTGCAAGAGGTCCTGAAGCACTCACTTATCATGGGAAAGTACCAATGTGTTTCTTCATTGGTTGATGGAAGAAACATCTTACAAAAACTCTCCACATTATTGACTTTTTAAAATGTTTCTAGGAATCGTTCTAGATGAATGCTTATTAGCCTTTGTCAGTATGTTCTTTTGCAAAGTGTTGTTTTGGCGCAATCAGTTAGTGTGTAAGGCTATTAACCAAAAGGTTGGTGGTTCAATCCCACCCAGGGACTTAATTGACCTTGTTATCAGATTTTGGTGATCTTTAAGTAGACAAGTCAAAATTTCAAACCCCCTGTTATGGTGTAGGGTACCTGGCCTTCTCTAATGTAATCAGAGTTAGATTTGATTCAGTGATTTTATAAAAACAGCTAGGAAGAACAATTTAGCAGTGGGTTGCAGAGAAAAAGAAATATGCTGGCAGAAAAATCCAATTGAGTGATTAAACAGCTCTTCATTTTCTGGCTTTATTTTTATACTAACAAATTTGTTCTCTGAAAAGTGTCCACAAAGACAAGTCTCTGATTAACACCTTTGTAGGGATGGTTTTTCACCTATTACTAAATTAAACTTGCTTCATTGGAAAGGCAGCAAGATGCATCTTCATTTCAATGTCTACTGAAATAATACAGGTTGACACCAGGAAACATTAACGCCACTGCATCCTTGCTGCTTTCGCATGTGGAAGTCTGTTTAATGTGAAAACAAGGTGATATCTAATTAGCACACAGGTAAGGAATTAAGAAAATCTTTATTTAAGGGTGAAGATGTTTCTCACAAAATCGTTGCCCCAATGCATCATTGAAATTCAAGCTGGAAAGATGATTTTAATATATCACTTGTACATTTTGTATTGCTCTTCTGGTGACAATGTAGTTTGTTTTTGTCAATTACCATTTTAATAATCGGGTAAAGAAAATTAAGTGGATTTTTGAAAGAAAACAATACTGTCAATATACTATTAAAACAAATTAAAATGGTAAAAGTTATTGTACTTTAAGTAAAAATAAAAGAGCAATAATATCAATCCCAGTTTTGGATTACTTTAATTAACAAAAAAAAATGCATATAGCAGAGGATAGTTTCAATTTGCCTACCTCTGGGTTATGGACCCAGCATGCTTCCATTACAGTACTCTGCTGCACATGTAAGTGCAAGAGGTCCTGAAGCACTCACTTATCATGGGAAAGTACCAATGTGTTTCTTCATTGGTTGATGGAAGAAACATCTTACAAAAACTCTCCACATTATTGACTTTTTAAAATGTTTCTAGGAATCGTTCTAGATGAATGCTTATTAGCCTTTGTCAGTATGTACTTTTGCTAAGTGTAGCTGTGGCGCAATCAGTTAGTGTGTAAGGCTATTAACCAAAAGGTTGGTTGTTCAATCCCACCCAGGGATTTAATTGACCTTGTTATCAGATTTTGGTGATCTTTAAGTAGACAAGTCAAAATTTCAAACCCCCTGTTATGGTGTAGGGTACCTGGCCTTCTCTGATGTAATCAGAGTTAGATTTGATTCAGTGATTTTATAAAAACAGCTAGGAAGCACAATTTGGCAGTGGGTTGCAGAGAAAAAGAAATATGCTGGCACAAAAATCCAATTGAGTGTTTAAACAGCTCTTCATTTTCTGGCTTTATTTTTATGCTAACTAATTTGTTCTCTGAAAAGTGTCCACAAAGCCAAGTATCTGATTAACATATTTGTAGGGATGGTTTTTCACCTATTACTAAATTAAACTTGCTTCATTGGAAAGGCAGCAAGATGTATCCTCATTTCAATATCTACTGAAATAATACAGGTTGACACCAGGAAACATTAACGCCACTGCATCCTTGCTGCTTTCTCATGTGGAAGTCTGTTTAATGTGAAAACAAGGTGATATCTAATTAGCACACAGGTAAGGAATTAAGAAAATCTTTATTTAAGGGTGAAGATGTTTCTCACAAAATCGTTGCCCCAATGCATCATTGAAATTCAAGCTGGAAAGATGATTTTAATATATCACTTGTACATTTTGTATTGCTCTTATGGTGACAATGTAGTTTGTTTTTGTCAATTACCATTTTAATAATAGGGTAAAGAAAATTAAGTGGATTTTTGAAAGAAAACAATACTGTCAAAATACTATTAAAACAAATTAAAATGGTAAAAGTTATTGTACTTTAAGTAAAAATAAAAGCGAAAATATCAATCCCAGTTTTGGATTACTTTAATGAACAAAAAAAAAAATTCATATAGCAAAGGATAGTTTCAATCTGCCTACCTCTGGGTTATGGGCCCAGCATGCTTCCATTGCAGTACTCTGCTGCACATGTAAGTGCAAGAGATCCTGAAGCACTCACTCATCATGCGAAAGTACTAATGTGTTTCTTCATTGGTTGCTGGAAGAAACATCTTACAAAAACTCTCCAGATTATTGACTTTTTAAAGTTTTTCTAGGAAACGTTCTAGATGAATGCTTATTAGTCTTTGTCAGTATGTGCTTTTTGCAAAGTGTCGCTGTGGCGCAATCAGTTAGTGTGTATGGTTATTAACCAAAAGGTTGGTGGTTCAATCCCACCCAGGGACGTAATTGACCTTGTTATCAGATTTTGGTGATCTTTAAGTAGACAAGTCAAAATTTCAAACCCCCTGTTATGGTGTAGGGTACCTGGCCTTCTCTGATGTAATCAGAGTTAGATTTGATTCAGTGATTTTATAAAAACAGCTAGGAAGCACAATTTAGCAGTGGGTTGCAGAGAAAAAGAAATATGCTGGCAAAAAAATCCAATTGAGTGATTAAACAGCTCTTCATTTTCTGGCTTTATTTTTATGCTAACAAATTTGTTCTCTGAAAAGTGTCCACAAAGCCAAGTCTCTGATTAACACCTTTGTAGGGATGGTTTTTCACCTATTACTAAATTAAACTTGCTTCATTGGAAAGGCAGCAAGATGCATCCTCATTTCAATGTCTACTGAAATAATACAGGTTGACACCAGGAAACATTAACGCCACTGCATCCTTGCTGCTTTCGCATGTGGAAGTCTGTTTAATGTGAAAACAAGGTGATATCTAATTAGCACACAGGTAAGGAATTAAGAAAATCTTTATTTAAGGGTGAAGGTGTTTCTCACAAAATCGTTGCCCCAATGCATCATTGAAATTCAAGCTGGAAAGATGATTTTAATATATCACTTGTACATTTTGTATTGCTCTTCTGGTGACAATGTAGTTTGTTTTTGTCAATTACCATTTTAATAATAGGGTAAAGAAAATTAAGTGGATTTTTGAAAGAAAACAATACTGTCAATATACTATTAAAACAAATTAAAATGGTAAAAGTTATTGTACTTTAAGTAAAAATAAAAGAGCAAAAATATCAATCCCAGTTTTGGATTACTTTAATTAACAAAAAAAATGCATATAGCAGAGGATAGTTTCAATCTGCCTACCTCTGGGTTATGGGCCCAGCATTTTTCCATTGCAGTACTCTGCTGCACATGTAAGTGCAAGAGATCCTGAAGCACTCACTCATCATGGGAAAGTACCAATGTGTTTCTTCGTTGGTTGATGGAAGAAACATCTTACAAAAACTCTCCAGATTATTGACTTTTTAAAGTTTTTCTAGGAAACGTTCTAGATGAATGCTTATTAGCCTTTGTCAGTATGTACGTTTGTAAAGTGTCTCTGTGGCGCAATCTGTTAGTGTGTTTGGTTATTAATCAAAGGGTTGGTGGTTCAATCCCACCCAGGGATGTAATTGACCTTGTTATCAGATTTTGGTGATCTTTAAGTAGACAAGTCAAAATTTCAAACCCCCTTCTTATGGTGTAGGGTACCTGGCCTACTCTGATGTAATCAGAGTTAGATTTGAATCAGTGATTTTATAAAAAAAACAGCTAGGAAGCACAATTTAGCAGTGGGTTGCAGAGAAAAAGAAATATGCTGGCAGAAAAATCCAATTGAGTGATTAAACAGCTCTTCATTTTCTGGCTTTATTTTTATGCTAACGAATTTGTTCTCTGAAAAGTGTCCACAAAGCCAAGTATCTGATTAACATATTTGTAGGGATGGTTTTTCACCTATTACTAAATTAAACTTGCTTCATTGGAAAGGCAGCAAGATGCATCCTCATTTCAATATCTACTGAAATAATACAGGTTGACACCAGGAAACATTAACGCCACTGCATCCTTGCTGCTTTCTCATGTGGAAGTCTGTTTAATGTGAAAACAAGGTGATATCTAATTAGCACACAGGTAAGGAATTAAGAAAATCTTTATTTAAGGGTGAAGATGTTTCTCACAAAATCGTTGCCCCAATGCATCATTGAAATTCAAGCTGGAAAGATGATTTTAATATATCACTTGTACATTTTGTATTGCTCTTCTGGTGACAATGTAGTTTGTTTTTGTCAATTACCATTTTAATAATCGGATAAAGAAAATTAATTGGATTTTTGAAAGAAAACAATACTGTCAATATACTATTAAAACAAATTAAAATGGTAAAAGTTATTGTACTTTAAGTAAAAATAAAAGCTAAAATATCAATCCCAGTTTTGGATTACTTTAATGAACAAAAAAAAATGCATATAGCAAAGGATAGTTTCAATCTGCCTACCTCTGGGTTATGGGCCCAGCATGCTTCCATTGCAGTACTCTGCTGCACATGTAAGTGCAAGAGATCCTGAAGCACTCACTCATCATGCGAAAGTACTAATGTGTTTCTTCATTGGTTGCTGGTGAAACATCTTACAAAAACTCTCCAGATTATTGACTTTTTAAAGTTTTTCTAGGAAACGTTCTAGATGAATGCTTATTAGTCTTTGTCAGTATGTGCTTTTTGCAAAGTGTCTCTGTGGCGCAATCGGTTAGTGTGTTCAGCTATTTATCAAAAGGTTGGTGGTTCAATCCCACCCAGGGACGTAATTGACCTTGTGATCACATTTTGGTGATATTTAAGTAGACAAGTCAAAATTGCAAACCCCCTCTTATGGTATAGGGTACCTGGCCTTCTCTGATGTAATCAGAGTTAGATTTGATTAAGTGATTTTATAAAAAAAACAGCTAGGAAGCACAATTTAGCAGTGGGTTGCAGAGAAAAAGAAAAATGCTGGCAGAAAAATCCAATTGAGTGATTAAACAGCTCTTCATTTTCTGGCTTTATTTTTATGATTACAAATTTGTTCTCTGAAAAGTGTCCACAAAGCCAAGTATCTGATTAACATCTTTGTAGGGATGGTTTTTCACCTATTACTAAATTAAACTTGCTTCATTGGAAAGGCAGCAAGATGCATCCTCATTTCAATATCTACGGAAATAATACAGGTTGACACCAGGAAACATTAACGCCACTGCATCTTTGCTGTTTTCTCATGTGGAAGTCTGTTTAATGTGAAAACAAGGTGATATCTAATTAGCACACAGGTAAGGAATTAAGAAAATCTTTATTTAAGGGTGAAGATGTTTCTCACAAAATCGTTGCCCCAATGCATCATTGAAATTCAAGCTGGAAAGATGATTTTAATATATCACTTGTACATTTTGTATTGCTCTTCTGGTGACAATGTAGTTTGTTTTTGTCAATTACCATTTTAATAATCGGGTAAAGAAAATTAATTGGATTTTTGAAAGAAAACAATACTGTCAATATACTATTAAAACAAATTAAAATGGTAAAAGTTATTGTACTTTAAGTAAAAATAAAAGAGCAAAAATATCAATCCCAGTTTTGGATTACTTTAATTAACAAAAAAAAATGCATATAGCAGAGGATAGTTTCAATATGCCTACCTCTGGGTTATGGACCCAGCATGCTTCCATTACAGTACTCTGCTGCACATGTAAGTGCAAAAGATCCTGAAGCACTCACTCATCATGGGAAAGTACCAATGTGTTTCTTCATTGGTTGATGGAAGAAACATCTTACAAAAACTCTCCACATTATTGACTTTTTAAAATGTTTCTAGGAATCGTTCTAGATGAATGCTTATTAGCCTTTGTCAGTATGTACTTTTGCAAAGTGTCGCTGTGGCGCAATCAGTTAGTGTGTAAGGCTATTAACCAAAAGGTTGGTGGTTCAATCCCACCCAGGGACTTAATTGACCTTGTTATCAGATTTTGGTGATCTTTAAGTAGACAAGTCAAAATTTCAAACCCCCTGTTATGGTGTAGGGTACCTGGCCTTCTCTGATGTAATCAGAGTTAGATTTGATTCAGTGATTTTATAAAAACAGCTAGGAAGCACAATTTAGCAGTGGGTTGCAGAGAAAAAGAAATATGCTGGCAGAAAAATCCAATTGAGTGATTAAACAGCTCTTCATTTTCTGGCTTTATTTTTATGCTAACAAATTTGTGCTCTGAAAAGTGTCCACAAAGCCAAGTATCTGATTAACACCTTTGTAGGGATGGTTTTTCACCTATTATTAAATTAAACTTGCTTCATTGGAAAGGCAGCAAGTGATGTCATCCAAGCAGTGGGTCAAGGTTGGCTTCAAACCTCGTCTGCTTATGAAAAGAGAAAAGGGGTATGCAGGGCATGGCGGCCTTTTGCGGTGCTTGGATGACCCCTAGTTCGCATTAAATAATGCAGTCGAGTTTCCCACATTTGGGGAAATCACAGGGGTCAGCATACCCAGAATGCAATGAATGAACCGCACCCTGGGAGAACAGTCTTCATGACCATGGTATCTCCTATGCAAAATAAGTATGATTTGGGATAGGGCTGGGGAGGGCCGCTGCTCAGGCACATCTCTGTCAAGTAAAGGAGATTCAACTGAGGCAGCACAAGGGAACTCTCATCTGGGGACAACAACTGCAGGGAGAACACATATTTTCAGATGAACATGGGAGGGCAGAAGGCTGCCTAATACTGAAGCACCCCCAAACAACAAACCAAATGCAACAACTAGTGCAAGCATTCCTGGGGGAAGGCCTGCAGCAGATGGATTTGCATATGGCGATGTCATCCAAGCAGTGGGTCAAAGTTGGCTTCAACCCTCGTCTGCATATGAAAAGAGAAAAGGGGTGTGCAGGGCATGGCGGCCTTTTGCGGCACTTGGATGACCCCTAGTTCGCATTAAACACCTCCACCCTCCGTCGGTGTGGGGCTCATGTTGGCTATGCCCCAGCCCCTGAATGATTCAAGCTGATTTCTTGCAGCAGCTGGGCACTGTAACAGCTCCAGAGCTGCTCTGTAAGGCAAGTAAAAGGGTGTGGGCCCTGCAGCAATACCTGTAGTTCGCATTGTGCGAGACCCCTAGTTCGCATTAAACACCCCCACCCTCCTTCGGTGTGGGGCTCATGTTGGCCATGCCCCAGCCCCTGAAGCATTCACGCTGATTTCTTGCAGCAGCTGGGCACTGTAACAGCTCAAGAGCTGCTCTGTAAGGCAAGTAAAAGGGTGTGGGCCCTGCAGCACTACCTGTAGTTTGCATTGTGCATTGGAAGGCACAAAGTAAGCAGACGGGAGGAGAAGTCAGGATAGTGCACAAGGGTATAGACGGGAGGGGCTCAAGAAAAAAGAAGTGGAAACAGACAGCAAACTAGGCTTCCAATGCACAATGCAAACTACAGGTAGTGCTGCAGGGCCCACACCCTTTTACTTGCCTTACAGAGCAGCTCTGGAGCTGTTTAATCACTCAATTGGATTTTTCTGCCAGCATAATTTTTCTCTTACGTCCTAGAGGATGCTGGGGATTCCGTAAGGACCATGGGGGATAGACGGGCTCCGCAGGAGACATGGGCACTTTAAGAAAGACTTTAGATCTGGGTGTGCACTGGCTCCTCCCTCTATGCCCCTCCTCCAGACCTCAGTTTACTACTGTGCCCAGAGGAGACTGGGTGCTTTTCAGGGAGCTCTCCTGAGTTTCCTGACAGAAAGTATATTTGTTAGATTTTTTTATTTTCAGGGAGCCTGCTGGCAACAGACTCCCTGCATCGAGGGGCGGAGGGGAGAGATGCACACCTACTTCTGTGAGTTGATAGGCTCTGCTTCTTAGGCTACTGTACAGCATTAGCTCCAGAGGGATCGGTACGCAGGTCTCACCCTCGCCGTCCGTCCCAGAGCCGCGCCGCCGTCCCCCTCGCAGAGCCGGAAGATAGAAGCCGGGTGAGTATGAGAAGAAAAGAAGACTTCAGAGGCGGCGGAAGACTTCATGATCTTCACTGAGGTAACGCACAGCAGTAAAGCTGTGCTCCATTGCTCCAATACACCTCACACACGGCAGTCAGTGTAAGGGTGAAGGGCGCAGGGGGGACGCCCTGGGCAGCAATATAGACCTCTCTTTGGCAAAATAAATATATATGCAGCTAGGCACTGTATATATATATATAAGAGCCCCCGCCATTTTTTTACTATATTTGAGCGGGACAGAAGCCCGTCGCTGAGGGGGTGGGGCTTCTCCCTCAGCACTCACCAGCGCCATTTTCTCCACAGCACCGCTGAGGGGAAGCTCCACGGACTCTCCCCTGCTTATACCACGGTAGAAAGAGGGTCTTAAAGAAGAGGGGGGCACATAATTAGGCGCATATATATATGGAAATACAGCGCTACTGGGTAAACATAAAATTATTGTGTTTTTTTCCTGGGTCATATAGCGCTGGGGTGTGTGCTGGCATACTCTCTCTCTCTGTCTCTCCAAAGGGCCTTGTTGGGGAACTGTCCTCAGATAAGAGGATTCCCTGAGTGTATGGTGTGTCGGTACACGTGTGTCGACATGTCTGAGGTAGAAGGCTCTCCTAGAGAGGAGCAGGAGCAAATTAATGTGGTGTCTCCATCGACAACGCCGACACCTGACTGGATGGATATGTGGAATGTTTTAAGTGCTAATGTAAACTTATTACACAAGAGATTAGACAAAGCTGAAGCTAGGGAACAGTCAGGGAGTCAACCCATGCCTGTCCCTATGTCGCAGGGACCTTCGGGGTCTCAAAAGCGCCCACTATCCCAAATAGTTGACACAGATACCGACACAGATTCTGACTCCAGTGTCGACTACGATGATGCAAAGTTACAGCCAAAATTGGCTAAATGTATTCGATATATGATTATTGCAATAAAAGATGTTTTGCACATCACAGAGTCCCCTGTCCCTGACACGAGGGTACACATGTATAAGGGAAAGAAACCTGAGATAACCTTTCCCTCCTCACATGAGTTGAACGAATTATGTGAAAAAGCTTGGGAATCTCCAGACAAAAAGCTGCAGATTCCCAAAAGGATTCTTATGGCGTATCCTTTCCCGCCAATGGACAGGATACGGTGGGAATCCTCCCCTAGGGTGGATAAAGCATTGACACGCTTATCCAAAAAGGTAGCGCTGCCATCCCAGGATACGGCTACCATCAGGGACCCTGCTGACCGCAAGCAGGAGGTTACCCTAAAGTCCATTTACACACATTCTGGTACCTTACTCAGACCGGCAATTGCGTCGGCCGGGGTTGTAGCGCGGTGGCAGCATGGACAGATACCTTATCAGCAGAGATTGAGACCCTAGATAAGGATGCTATGTTATTGACCATAGGGCATATAAAAGATGCTGTCCTATATATGAGAGATGCTCAAAGTGACATTAGTCTACTGGGTTCTAGAATAAACGCTATGTCGATTTCTGCTAGACGAGTCCTATGGACCCGGCAATGGACAGGTGATGCCGACTCAAAAAGGCATATGGAGGTTTTACCTTACAGGGGTGAGGAATTGTTTGGGGAAGGTCTCTCGGACCTAGTCTCCACAGCTACAGCTGGTAAATCAAATTTTTTGCCTTATATTCCCTCACAGCCTAAGAAAGCACCACATTATCAAATACAGTCCTTTCGATCACAGAGAAACAAGAAAGTACGAGGTGCGTCCTTTCTTGCCAGAGGTAAGGGCAGAGGGAAGAAGCTGCACAACACAGCTAGTTCCCAGGAACAGAAGTCCTCCCCGGCCTCTACAAAATCCACCGCATGACGCTGGGGCTCCGCTAAAGGAGTCCGCCCAGTTGGGGGCACGTCTTCGAGTTTTCAGCCACATCTGGGTTCATTCGCAGGTGGATCCCTAGGCAATAGAAATTGTTTCTCAGGGTTACAAGCTGAAATTCGAAGAGGTGCCTCCTCGCCGGTTTTTCAAATCGGCCCTACCATCTTCTCCCCAGGAAAGGGAGATAGTGTTAAATGCAATTCACAAATTGTATCTTCAACATATGCAGATGAGGGTTCCAGCCAACTTTGGCCCACTGCTTGGATGACATCACCGTATGCAAATCCGTCTTCTGCAGACCTTCTCCCAGGAATGCTTGTACTAGTTGTTGCATTTGGTTTGTTGTTTGGGCGTGCTTCAGTATTAGGCAGCCTTCTGCCCTCCCATGTTCATCTGAAAATATGTGTTCTCCCGGCAGTTGTTGTCCCCAGATGAGAGTTCCCTTGTGCTGCCTCAGTTGAATCTCCTTTACTTGACAGAGATGTGCCTGAGCAGCGGCCCTCCCCAGCCCTATCTCAAATCATACTTATTTTGCATAGGAGATACCATGGTCATAAAGATTGTTCTCCCAGGGTGAGGTTCATTCATTGCATTCTGGGTATGCTGACCCCTGTGATTTCCCCAAATGTGGGAAACTCAACTGCATTATTTGTGGTAGTGGGGGACTGTGTTTGTGTTTTCCTCTGGTCAGCTCTGGTAAAAGTCAGATTTCTTTGTCTCAGATCTTCCTCTAGCCTTGTTCTTCTTTCGAGAGTTCCATTGTGCTGCCTCAGTTTGACCTCCTTCACTTGACAGGGGGGTACCCGAGCAGCGACCCTCCCCAGCTCTAGCCCAACTCCTACATACCTGCCAGGTGAGATACTATGATCATGAAGGTGCTTCTCCCAGGGCAAGGCTCACCCATTGCACTCTGGGTGTGCTGCTCCTGCGATTTCCCCAAATGTGGGAAACTTGACTGCATAATTTGTGTTTCCCCTGGTCGGCTCTCGTATAATTCAGATCTCTTTGTCTCAGGTCTCTCTCCAGCCTAGTTTGCTGTCTGTTTCCACTTCTGTTTTCTTGAGCCGCTCCCTTCTATGCCCTTGCGCACTATCCTGACTTCTCCCGTCTGCTTACTTTGTGCCTTCCAACGCACAATGCGAACTACAGGTAGTGCTGCAGGGCCCACACCCTTTTACTTGCCGTACAGAGCAGCTCTGGAGCTGTTACAGTGCCCAGCTGCTGCAAGAAATCAGCTTGAATGCTTCAGGGGCTGGGGCATAGCCAACATGAGCCCCACACCGAAGGAGGGTGGAGGTATTTAATGCGAACTAGGGGTCATCCAAGCACCGCAAAAGGCCGCCATGCCCTGCATAACCCTTTTCTCTTTTCATATGCAGATGAGGGTTCCAGCCAACTTTGGCCCACTGCTTGGATGACATCACCGTATGCAAATCCGTCTTCTGCAGACCTTCTCCCAGGAATGCTTTTACTAGTTGTTACATTTGGTTTGTTGTTTGGGGGTGCTTCAGTATTAGGCAGCCTTCTGCCCTCCCATGTTCATCTGAAAATATGTGTTCTCCCTGCAGTTGTTGTCCCCAGATGAGAGTTCCCTTGTGCTGCCTCAGTTGAATCTCCTTTACTTGACAGAGATGTGCCTGAGCAGCGGCCCTCCCCAGCCCTATCCCAAATCATACTTATTTTGCATAGAAGTTTCCATGGTCATGAAGATTGTTCTCCCAGGGTGAGGTTCATTCATTGCATTCTGGGTATGCTGACCCCTGTGATTTCCCCAAATGTGGGAAACTCGACTGCATTAATTGTGGTAGTGGGGGACTGTGTTTGTGCTTTCCTCTGGTCAGCTCTGGTAAAAGACAGATTTCTTTGTCTCAGATCTTCCTCTAGCCTTGTTCTTTTTTCGAGAGTTTCCTTGTGCTGCCTCAGTTGGATCTCCTTCACTTGACAGGGGGGTGCCCGAGCAGCGACCCTCCCCATCTCTAGCCCAACTCCTACTTACCTGCCAGGTGAGATACTATGATCAGGAAGGTGCTTCTCCCAGGGCAAGGCTCACCCATTGCACTCTGGGTGTGCTGCTCCTACGATTTCCCCAAATGTGGGACACTTGACTGCATAATTTGTGTTTCCTCTAGTCGGCTACTCGTATAATTCATATCTCTTTGTCTCAGGTCTCTCTCCAGCCTAGTTTGCTGTCTGTTTCCACTTCTCTTTTCTTGAGCCGCTGCCTTCTATGCCCTTGTGCACTCTCCTGACTTCTCCTGTCTGCTTACTTTGTGCCTTCCAACGCACAATGCAAACTACAGGTAGTGCTGCAGGGCCCACACCCTTTTACTTGCCTTTCAGAGCAGCTCTGGAGCTGTTACAGTGCCCAGCTGCTGCAAGAAATCAGCTTGAATGCTTCAGGGGCTGGGGCATAGCCAACATGAGCCCCACACCGACGGAGGGTGGAGGTGTTTAATGCGAACTAAGGGTCATCCAAGCGCCGCAAAAGGCCGCCATGCCCTGCATACCCCTTTTCTCTTTTCATATGCAGATGAGGGTTCCAGCCAACTTTGGCCCACTGCTTGGATGACATCACCGTATGCAAATCCGTCTTCTGCAGACCTTCCCCCAGGAATGCTTGTACTAGTTGTTGCATTTGGTTTGTTGTTTGGGGTGCTTCAGTATTAGGCAGCCTTCAGCTCTCCCATGTTCATCTGAAAATATGTGTTCTCCCTGCAGTTGTTGTCCCCAGATGAGAGTTCCCTTGTGCTGCCTCAGTTGAATCTCCTTTACTTGAAAGAGATGTGCCTGAGCAGCGGCCCTCCCCAGCCCTATCCCAAATCATACTTATTTTGCATAGGAGATACCATGGTCATGAAGATTGTTCTCCCAGGGTGAGGTTCATTCATTGCATTCTGGGTATGCTGACCCCTGTGATTTCCCCAAATGTGGGAAACTCGACTGCATTATTTGTGGTAGTGGGGGACTGTGTTTGTGCTTTCCTCTGGTCAGCTCTGGTAAAAGTCAGATTTCTTTGTCTCAGATCTTCCTCTAGCCTTGTTCTTTTTTTGAGAGTTTCCTTGTGCTGCCTCAGTTGGATCTCCTTCACTTGACAGGGGGGTGCCCGAGCAGCGACCCTCCCCAGCTCAAGCCCAACTCCTACTTACCTGCCAAGTGAGATACTATGATCAGGAAGGTGCTTCTACCAGGGCAAGGCTCACCCATTGCACTCTGGGTGTGCTGCTCCTACGATTTCCCCAAATGTGGGACACTTGACTGCATAATTTGTGTTTCCTCTGGTCGGCTACTCGTATAATTCAGATCTCTTTGTCTCAGGTCTCTCTCCAGCCTAGTTTGCTGTCTGTTTCCACTTCTCTTTTCTTGAGCCCCTGCCTTCTATGCCCTTGTGCACTCTCCTGACTTCTCCTGTCTGCTTACTTTGTGCCTTCCAACGCACAATGCAAACTACAGGTAGTGCTGCAGGGCCAACACCCTTTTACTTGCCTTACAGAGCAGCTCTGGAGCTGTTACAGTGCCCAGCTGCTGCAAGAAATCAGCTTGAATGCTTCAGGGGCTGGGGCATAGCCAACATGAGCAGCAAGATGCAGCACTGGACTATTAGTAATGTACTGTTGTATGCTGAGCACCACAATGCAGCACAAGACAATGAGCAGTGATACTGAGCACTGATGAGGATACTACTGAGAACTGACACTGAGCAGGAGAGACACACTACTAGTATTACTGAGCAGCAATAAGTAACCACTGATACTGGGCACTGATATTGAGATTTCCACTAAGAGAACATAGCCACGTCCTCTCCGCTCTCTCTTCAATGCACGAGTAAAAATGGCGGCAACGCGCAGCTCTTTATATGGAATCCGAATCTCGCGAGAATCTGACAGCGGGATGATGACATTTTCCCTTGTTCAGGTTTTCATAGTCAGGCGGGAACAACCGAGCCTGCCACGGACCAGTGTAAACCACGTGGAGTTCGTCGGGAATTCGGTTCTCGGAGAACCGAACCCGCTCCTCTATATATACTATATTACTATGTTACTGTAGTATACAGAACACCACAATGCAATGAGCAGTGATAGTGAGCACTGATGAGGATACTAGAACTGACACTGAGCAGCAAGATGCAGCACTGGACTATTAGTAATGTACTGTAGTATGCTGAGCACCACAATGCAGCACAAGACAATGAGCAGTGATACTGAGCACTGATGAGGATACTACTGAGAACTGACACTGAGCAGGAGAGACACACTACTAGTATTACTGAGCAGCAATAAGTAACCACTGATACTGAGCACTGATATTGAGATTTCCACTGAGAGAACATAGCCACGTCCTCTCCGCTCTCTCTTCAATGCACGAGTAAAAATGGCAGCAACGCGCAGCTCTTTATATGGAATCCGAATCTCGCAAGAATCCGACAGCGGGATGATGACATTTTCCCTTGTTCAGGTTTTCCGAGTCAGGCGGGAACAACCGAGCCTGCCTCGGACCAGTGTAAACCACGTGGAGTTCGTGGGGAATTTGGTTCTCGGAGAACCGAACCCGCTCCTCTCTACCTTATACCCATCAATTTTTTTATTTTCAATCTAAGCCCCTGCAGTTTTCTGTAAGCATCTGCTTCGCTATGATGATCAACAAGTCACAAGGGCAAACACTCAGGGCTTGAGGCGTAGATCTTAGGACCAGCTGCTACAAGCATGGCAGAGGTGTCACTATCACTGGTGACACCCAGAAAGGTAGCGAGGGAGATTGTAATGCAGTGCGCGCAGATAAACAGCGCAATGGTAAAAAGGAGGCATGGTTTCATAGGTAGGGGCGTGGCCTGGTGGCCTGAATCTACATTTTGTTGCTCCGGGTGTCCCGGGGGTTGGGGGCTGCACCCGGGGACTAGTGTGTGAGCTGTGCTGGCTCCTGCACAGTGACAGGGCATGGCCACCCAGCATGACGCCTCCCTTCTTGACCATGCTGTAATTGCAGTCGCACTGCAGTTCAGCGTGATCATAAAAAATGGTGTAGGCTCCTGCTGGTGCAGGCTGTAGAGAAAAGCTGCTGTGACCACGCCCCCTGTGTCTCCTCCGTTGCAGACCCCATTTTGAAGCCTTGCCCCCGGACTAAGAGAAAAGTATGCCCTTGCGCAC
Organism: Pseudophryne corroboree; assembly: GCF_028390025.1. NCBI lineage: Eukaryota > Metazoa > Chordata > Amphibia > Anura > Myobatrachidae > Pseudophryne > Pseudophryne corroboree. The sequence goes on along the minus strand of NW_026967844.1, from coordinate 121,363 downwards.
TATCCTGACTTCTCCTCCCGTCTGCTTAATTTGTGCCTTCCAACGCACAATGCGAACAACAGGTGGTGCTGCAGGGCCCACACCCTTTTACTTGCCTTACAGAACAGCTCTGGAGCTGTTACAGTGCCCAGCTGCTGCAAGAAATCAGCTTGAATGCTTCAGGGGATGGGGCATGGCCAACATGAGCCCCACACCAAAGGAGGGTGGGGGTGTTTAATGCGAACTAGGGGTCATCCAAGCACTGCAAAAGGCCGCCATGCCCTGCATGCCCCTTTTCTCTTTTCATATGCAGATGAGGGTTCCAGTCAACTTTGGCCCACTGCTTGGATAACATCACCGTATGCAAATCCGTCTGCTGCAGACCTTCCCCAAGGAGTGCTTGTACTAGTTGTTGCATATGGTTTGATATTTGATGGTGCTTCAGTATTAGGCAGCCTTCCGCCCTCCCATGTTCATCTGAAAAGATGTGGTCTCCCTGCAGTTGTTGTCCCCAGATGAGAGTTCCCTTGTGCTGCCTCAGTTGAATCTCCTTTACTTGACAGAGATGTGCCTGAGCAGCGGCCCTCACCAGCCCTATCCCAAATCATACTTATTTTGCATAGGAGATACCATGGTCATGAAGATTGTTCTCCTAGGGTGAGGTTCATTCATTGCATTCTGGGTATGCTGACCCCTGTGATTTTCCCAAATGTGGGAAACTCGACTGCATTATTTGTGGTAGTGGGGGACTGTGTTTGTGCTTTCCTCTGGTCAGCTCTGGTAAAAGTCAGATTTCTTTGTCTCAGATCTTCCTCTAGCCTTGTTCTTCTTTCGAGAGTTCCCTTGTGCTGCCTCAGTTGGATCTCTTTCACTTGACAGGGGGGTGCCCGAACAGCGACCCTCCCCAGCTCTAGCCCAACTCCTACTTACCTGCCTGGTGAGATACTATGATCATGAAGGTGCTTCTCCCAGGGCAAGGCTCACCCATTGCACTCTGGGTGTGCTGCCCCTGCGATTTCCCCAAATGTGGGAAACTTGACTGCATAATTTGTGTTTCCCCTGGTCGGCTCTCGTATAATTCAGATCTCTTTGTCTCAGGTCTCTCTCCAGCCTAGTTTGCTGTCTGTTTCCACTTCTCTTTTCTTCAACCGCTCCCTTCTATACCCTTGTGCACTATCCTGACTTCTCCTCCCGTCTGCTAATTTGTGCCTTCCAATGCACAATGCAAACTACAGGTAGTGCTGCAGGGCCCACACCCTTTTACTTGCCTTACAGAGCAGCTCTGGAGCTGTTACAGTGCCCAGCTGCTGCAAGAAATCAGCTTGAATGCTTCAGGGGATGGGGCATGGCCAACATGAGCCCCACACCAAAGGAGGGTGGAGGTGTTTAATGCGAACTAGGGGTCATCCAAGCACCACAAAAGGCCGCCATGCCCTGCACGCCCCTTTTCTCTTTTCATATGCAGATGAGGGTTGAAGCCAACTTTGACCCACTGCTTGGATGACATCACCGTATGCAAATCCGTCTTCTGCAGAACTTCCCCCAGGAATGCTTGCACTAGTTGTTGCATTTGGTTTGTTGTTTGGGGGTGCTTCAGTATTAGGCAGCCTTCTGCCCTCCCATGTTCATCTGAAAATATGTGTTCTCCCTGCAGTTGTTGTCCCCAGATGAGAGTTCCCTTGTGCTGCCTCAGTTGAATCTCCTTTACTTGACAGAGATGTGCATGAGCAGCGGCCCTCCCCAGCCCTATTCCAAATCATACTTATTTTGCATAGGAGATACCATGGTCATGAAGATTGTTCTCCCAGGGTGAGGTTCATTCATTGCATTTTGGGTATGCTGACCCCTGTGATTTCCCCAAATGTGGGAAACTTGACTGCATTATTTGTGGTAGTGGGGGACTGTGTTTGTGCTTTCCTCTGGTCAGCTCTGGTAAAAGTCAGATTTCTTTGTCTCAGATTTTCCTCTAGCCTTGTTCTTCTTTCGAGAGTTCCATTGTGCTGCCTCAGTTGGATCTCCTTCACTTGACAGGGGGGTACCCGAGCAGCGACCCTCCCCAGCTCTAGCCCAACTCCTACTTACCTGCCAGGTGAGATACTATGATCATGAAGGTGCTTCTCCCAGGGCAAGGCTCACCCATTGCACTCTGGGTGTGCTGCCCCTGCGATTTCCCCAAATGTGGGAAACTTGACTGCATAATTTGTGTTTCCCCTGGTCGGCTCTCGTATAATTCAGATCTATTTGTCTCAGGTCTCTCTCCAGCCTAGTTTGCTGTCTGTTTCCACTTCTCTTTTCTTCAGCCGCTCCCTTCTATACCCTTGTGCACTATCCTGACTTCTCCTCCCGTCTGCTTACTTTGTGCCTTCCAATGCACAATGCAAACTACAGGTAGTGCTGCAGGGCCCACACCCTTTTACTTGCCTTACAGAGCAGCTCTGGAGCTGTTACAGTGCCCAGCTGCTGCAAGAAATCAGCTTGAATTCTTCAGGGGATGGGGCATGGCCAACATGAGCCCCACACCAAAGGAGGGGGGAGGTGTTTAATGCGAACTAGGGGTCATCCAAGCACTGCAAAAGGCCGCCATGCCCTGCATGCCCCTTTTCTCTTTTCATATGCAGATGAGGGTTCCAGTCAACTTTGGCCCACTGCTTGGATAACATCACCGTATGCAAATCCGTCTGCTGCAGACCTTCCCCCAGGAGTGCTTGTACTAGTTGTTGCATATGGTTTGATATTTGATGGTGCTTCAGTATTAGGCAGCCTTCCGCCCTCCCATGTTCATCTGAAAAGATGTGGTCTCCCTGCAGTTGTTGTCCCCAGATGAGAGTTCCCTTGTGCTGCCTCAGTTGAATCTCCTTTACTTGACAGAGATGTGCCTGAGCAGCGGCCCTCACCAGCCCTATCCCAAATCATACTTATTTTGCATAGGAGATACCATGGTCATGAAGATTGTTCTCCTAGGGTGAGGTTCATTCATTGCATTCTGGGTATGCTGACCCCTGTGATTTTCCCAAATGTGGGAAACTCGACTGCATTATTTGTGGTAGTGGGGGACTGTGTTTGTGCTTTCCTCTGGTCAGCTCTGGTAAAAGTCAGATTTCTTTGTCTCAGATCTTCCTCTAGCCTTGTTCTTCTTTCGAGAGTTCCCTTGTGCTGCCTCAGTTGGATCTCTTTCACTTGACAGGGGGGTGCCCGAACAGCGACCCTCCCCAGCTCTAGCCCAACTCCTACTTACCTGCCTGGTGAGATACTATGATCATGAAGGTGCTTCTCCCAGGGCAAGGCTCACCCATTGCACTCTGGGTGTGCTGCCCCTGCGATTTCCCCAAATGTGGGAAACTTGACTGCATAATTTGTGTTTCCCCTGGTCGGCTCTCGTATAATTCAGATCTCTTTGTCTCAGGTCTCTCTCCAGCCTAGTTTGCTGTCTGTTTCCACTTCTCTTTTCTTCAACCGCTCCCTTCTATACCCTTGTGCACTATCCTGACTTCTCCTCCCGTCTGCTTACTTTGTGCCTTCCAATGCACAATGCAAACTACAGGTAGTGCTGCAGGGCCCACACCCTTTTACTTGCCTTACAGAGCAGCTCTGGAGCTGTTACAGTGCCCAGCTGCTGCAAGAAATCAGCTTGAATGCTTCAGGGGATGGGGCATGGCCAACATGAGCCCCACACCAAAGGAGGGTGGAGGTGTTTAATGCGAACTAGGGGTCATCCAAGCACCACAAAAGGCCGCCATGCCCTGCACGCCCCTTTTCTCTTTTCATATGCAGATGAGGGTTGAAGCCAACTTTGACCCACTGCTTGGATGACATCACCGTATGCAAATCCGTCTTCTGCAGAACTTCCCCCAGGAATGCTTGCACTAGTTGTTGCATTTGGTTTGTTGTTTGGGGGTGCTTCAGTATTAGGCAGCCTTCTGCCCTCCCATGTTCATCTGAAAATATGTGTTCTCCCTGCAGTTGTTGTCCCCAGATGAGAGTTCCCTTGTGCTGCCTCAGTTGAATCTCCTTTACTTGACAGAGATGTGCATGAGCAGCGGCCCTCCCCAGCCCTATTCCAAATCATACTTATTTTGCATAGGAGATACCATGGTCATGAAGATTGTTCTCCCAGGGTGAGGTTCATTCATTGCATTTTGGGTATGCTGACCCCTGTGATTTCCCCAAATGTGGGAAACTTGACTGCATTATTTGTGGTAGTGGGGGACTGTGTTTGTGCTTTCCTCTGGTCAGCTCTGGTAAAAGTCAGATTTCTTTGTCTCAGATTTTCCTCTAGCCTTGTTCTTCTTTCGAGAGTTCCATTGTGCTGCCTCAGTTGGATCTCCTTCACTTGACAGGGGGGTACCCGAGCAGCGACCCTCCCCAGCTCTAGCCCAACTCCTACTTACCTGCCAGGTGAGATACTATGATCATGAAGGTGCTTCTCCCAGGGCAAGGCTCACCCATTGCACTCTGGGTGTGCTGCCCCTGCGATTTCCCCAAATGTGGGAAACTTGACTGCATAATTTGTGTTTCCCCTGGTCGGCTCTCGTATAATTCAGATCTATTTGTCTCAGGTCTCTCTCCAGCCTAGTTTGCTGTCTGTTTCCACTTCTCTTTTCTTCAACCGCTCCCTTCTATACCCTTGTGCACTATCCTGACTTCTCCTCCCGTCTGCTTACTTTGTGCCTTCCAATGCACAATGCAAACTACAGGTAGTGCTGCAGGGCCCACACCCTTTTACTTGCCTTACAGAGCAGCTCTGGAGCTGTTACAGTGCCCAGCTGCTGCAAGAAATCAGCTTGAATGCTTCAGGGGATGGGGCATGGCCAACATGAGCCCCACACCAAAGGAGGGTGGAGGTGTTTAATGCGAACTAGGGGTCATCCAAGCACCACAAAAGGCCGCCATGCCCTGCACGCCCCTTTTCTCTTTTCATATGCAGATGAGGGTTGAAGCCAACTTTGACCCACTGCTTGGATGACATCACCGTATGCAAATCCGTCTTCTGCAGAACTTCCCCCAGGAATGCTTGCACTAGTTGTTGCATTTGGTTTGTTGTTTGGGGGTGCTTCAGTATTAGGCAGCCTTCTGCCCTCCCATGTTCATCTGAAAATATGTGTTCTCCCTGCAGTTGTTGTCCCCAGATGAGAGTTCCCTTGTGCTGCCTCAGTTGAATCTCCTTTACTTGACAGAGATGTGCATGAGCAGCGGCCCTCCCCAGCCCTATTCCAAATCATACTTATTTTGCATAGGAGATACCATGGTCATGAAGATTGTTCTCCCAGGGTGAGGTTCATTCATTGCATTTTGGGTATGCTGACCCCTGTGATTTCCCCAAATGTGGGAAACTTGACTGCATTATTTGTGGTAGTGGGGGACTGTGTTTGTGCTTTCCTCTGGTCAGCTCTGGTAAAAGTCAGATTTCTTTGTCTCAGATTTTCCTCTAGCCTTGTTCTTCTTTCGAGAGTTCCATTGTGCTGCCTCAGTTGGATCTCCTTCACTTGACAGGGGGGTACCCGAGCAGCGACCCTCCCCAGCTCTAGCCCAACTCCTACTTACCTGCCAGGTGAGATACTATGATCATGAAGGTGCTTCTCCCAGGGCAAGGCTCACCCATTGCACTCTGGGTGTGCTGCCCCTGCGATTTCCCCAAATGTGGGAAACTTGACTGCATAATTTGTGTTTCCCCTGGTCGGCTCTCGTATAATTCAGATCTCTTTGTCTCAGGTCTCTCTCCAGCCTAGTTTGCTGTCTGTTTCCACTTCTCTTTTCTTCAGCCGCTCCCTTCTATACCCTTGTGCACTATCCTGACTTCTCCTCCCGTCTGCTTACTTTGTGCCTTCCAATGCACAATGCAAACTACAGGTAGTGCTGCAGGGCCCACACCCTTTTACTTGCCTTACAGAGCAGCTCTGGAGCTGTTACAGTGCCCAGCTGCTGCAAGAAATCAGCTTGAATTCTTCAGGGGATGGGGCATGGCCAACATGAGCCCCACACCAAAGGAGGGGGGAGGTGTTTAATGCGAACTAGGGGTCATCCAAGCACTGCAAAAGGCCGCCATGCCCTGCATGCCCCTTTTCTCTTTTCATATGCAGATGAGGGTTCCAGTCAACTTTGGCCCACTGCTTGGATAACATCACCGTATGCAAATCCGTCTGCTGCAGACCTTCCCCCAGGAGTGCTTGTACTAGTTGTTGCATATGGTTTGATATTTGATGGTGCTTCAGTATTAGGCAGCCTTCCGCCCTCCCATGTTCATCTGAAAAGATGTGGTCTCCCTGCAGTTGTTGTCCCCAGATGAGAGTTCACTTGTGCTGCCTCAGTTGAATCTCCTTTACTTGACAGAGATGTGCCTGAGCAGCTGCCCTCACCAGCCCTATCCCAAATCATACTTATTTTGCATAGGAGATACCATGGTCATGAAGATTGTTCTCCCAGGGTGAGGTTCATTCATTGCATTCTGGGTATGCTGACCCCTGTGATTTTCCCAAATGTGGGAAACTCGACTGCATTATTTGTGGTAGTGGGGGACTGTGTTTGTGCTTTCCTCTGGTCAGCTCTGGTAAAAGTCAGATTTCTTTGTCTCAGATCTTCCTCTAGCCTTGTTCTTCTTTCGAGAGTTCCCTTGTGCTGCCTCAGTTGGATCTCTTTCACTTGACAGGGGGGTGCCCGAACAGCGACCCTCCCCAGCTCTAGCCCAACTCCTACTTACCTGCCAGGTGAGATACTATGATCATGAAGGTGCTTCTCCCAGGGCAAGGCTCACCCATTGCACTCTGGGTGTGCTGCCCCTGCGATTTCCCCAAATGTGGGAAACTTGACTGCATAATTTGTGTTTCCCCTGGTCGGCTCTCGTATAATTCAGATCTCTTTGTCTCAGGTCTCTCTCCAGCCTAGTTTGCTGTCTGTTTCCACTTCTCTTTTCTTCAACCGCTCCCTTCTATACCCTTGTGCACTATCCTGACTTCTCCTCCCGTCTGCTTACTTTGTGCCTTCCAATGCACAATGCAAACTACAGGTAGTGCTGCAGGGCCCACACCCTTTTACTTGCCTTACAGAGCAGCTCTGGAGCTGTTACAGTGCCCAGCTGCTGCAAGAAATCAGCTTGAATGCTTCAGGGGATGGGGCATGGCCAACATGAGCCCCACACCAAAGGAGGGTGGAGGTTTTTAATGCGAACTAGGGGTCATCCAAGCACCGCAAAAGGCCGCCATGCCCTGCACGCCCCTTTTCTCTTTTCAAATGCAGATGAGGGTTGAAGCCAACTTTGACCCACTGCTTGGATGACATCACCGTATGCAAATCCGTCTTCTGCAGAACTTCCCCCAGGAATGCTTGCACTAGTTGTTGCATTTGGTTTGTTGTTTGGGGGTGCTTCAGTATTAGGCAGCCTTCTGCCCTCCCATGTTCATCTTCAGGGGATGGGGCATGGCCAACATGAGCCCCACACCAAAGGAGGGTGGAGGTGATTAATGCGAACTAGGGGTCATCCAAGCACCGCAAAAGGCCGCCATGCCCTGCACGCCCCTTTTCTCTTTTCATATGCAGATGAGGGTTGAAGCCAACTTTGACCCACTGCTTGGATGACATCACCGTATGCAAATCCGTCTTCTGCAGAACTTCACTTGACAGGGGGGTGCCCGAGCAGCGACCCTCCCCATCTCTAGCCCAACTCCTACTTACCTGCCAGGTGAGATACTATGATCAGGAAGGTGCTTCTCCCAGGGCAAGGCTCACCCATTGCACTCTGGGTGTGCTGCTCCTACGATTTCCCCAAATGTGGGACACTTGACTGCATAATTTGTGTTTCCTCTAGTCGGCTACTCGTATAATTCAGATCTCTTTGTCTCAGGTCTCTCTCCAGCCTAGTTTGCTGTCTGTTTCCACTTCTCTTTTCTTGAGCCGCTGCCTTCTATGCCCTTGTGCACTCTCCTGACTTCTCCTGTCTGCTTACTTTGTGCCTTCCAACGCACAATGCAAACTACAGGTAGTGCTGCAGGGCCCACACCCTTTTACTTGCCTTTCAGAGCAGCTCTGGAGCTGTTACAGTGCCCAGCTGCTGCAAGAAATCAGCTTGAATGCTTCAGGGGCTGGGGCATAGCCAACATGAGCCCCACACCGACGGAGGGTGGAGGTGTTTAATGCGAACTAAGGGTCATCCAAGCGCCGCAAAAGGCCGCCATGCCCTGCATACCCCTTTTCTCTTTTCATATGCAGATGAGGGTTCCAGCCAACTTTGGCCCACTGCTTGGATGACATCACCGTATGCAAATCCGTCTTCTGCAGACCTTCCCCCAGGAATGCTTGTACTAGTTGTTGCATTTGGTTTGTTGTTTGGGGTGCTTCAGTATTAGGCAGCCTTCAGCTCTCCCATGTTCATCTGAAAATATGTGTTCTCCCTGCAGTTGTTGTCCCCAGATGAGAGTACCCTTGTGCTGCCTCAGTTGAATCTCCTTTACTTGAAAGAGATGTGCCTGAGCAGCGGCCCTCCCCAGCCCTATCCCAAATCATACTTATTTTGCATAGGAGATACCATGGTCATGAAGATTGTTCTCCCAGGGTGAGGTTCATTCATTGCATTCTGGGTATGCTGACCCCTGTGATTTCCCCAAATGTGGGAAACTCGACTGCATTATTTGTGGTAGTGGGGGACTGTGTTTGTGCTTTCCTCTGGTCAGCTCTGGTAAAAGTCAGATTTCTTTGTCTCAGATCTTCCTCTAGCCTTGTTCTTTTTTTGAGAGTTTCCTTGTGCTGCCTCAGTTGGATCTCCTTCACTTGACAGGGGGGTGCCCGAGCAGCGACCCTCCCCAGCTCAAGCCCAACTCCTACTTACCTGCCAAGTGAGATACTATGATCAGGAAGGTGCTTCTACCAGGGCAAGGCTCACCCATTGCACTCTGGGTGTGCTGCTCCTACGATTTCCCCAAATGTGGGACACTTGACTGCATAATTTGTGTTTCCTCTGGTCGGCTACTCGTATAATTCAGATCTCTTTGTCTCAGGTCTCTCTCCAGCCTAGTTTGCTGTCTGTTTCCACTTCTCTTTTCTTGAGCCCCTGCCTTCTATGCCCTTGTGCACTCTCCTGACTTCTCCTGTCTGCTTACTTTGTGCCTTCCAACGCACAATGCAAACTACAGGTAGTGCTGCAGGGCCAACACCCTTTTACTTGCCTTACAGAGCAGCTCTGGAGCTGTTACAGTGCCCAGCTGCTGCAAGAAATCAGCTTGAATGCTTCAGGGGCTGGGGCATAGCCAACATGAGCAGCAAGATGCAGCACTGGACTATTAGTAATGTACTGTTGTATGCTGAGCACCACAATGCAGCACAAGACAATGAGCAGTGATACTGAGCACTGATGAGGATACTACTGAGAACTGACACTGAGCAGGAGAGACACACTACTAGTATTACTGAGCAGCAATAAGTAACCACTGATACTGGGCACTGATATTGAGATTTCCACTGAGAGAACATAGCCACGTCCTCTCCGCTCTCTCTTCAATGCACGAGTAAAAATGGCGGCAACGCGCAGCTCTTTATATGGAATCCGAATCTCGCGAGAATCCGACAGCGGGATGATGACATTTTCCCTTGTTCAGGTTTTCCGAGTCAGGCGGGAACAACCGAGCCTGCCACGGACCAGTGTAAACCACGTGGAGTTCGTCGGGAATTCGGTTCTCGGAGAACCGAACCCGCTCCTCTATATATACTATATTACTATGTTACTGTAGTATACAGAACACCACAATGCAATGAGCAGTGATAGTGAGCACTGATGAGGATACTAGAACTGACACTGAGCAGCAAGATGCAGCACTGGACTATTAGTAATGTACTGTAGTATGCTGAGCACCACAATGCAGCACAAGACAATGAGCAGTGATACTGAGCACTGATGAGGATACTACTGAGAACTGACACTGAGCAGGAGAGACACACTACTAGTATTACTGAGCAGCAATAAGTAACCACTGATACTGAGCACTGATATTGAGATTTCCACTGAGAGAACATAGCCACGTCCTCTCCGCTCTCTCTTCAATGCACGAGTAAAAATGGCAGCAACGCGCAGCTCTTTATATGGAATCCGAATCTCGCAAGAATCCGACAGCGGGATGATGACATTTTCCCTTGTTCAGGTTTTCCGAGTCAGGCGGGAACAACCGAGCCTGCCTCGGACCAGTGTAAACCACGTGGAGTTCGTGGGGAATTCGGTTCTCGGAGAACCGAACCCGCTCCTCTCTACCTTATACCCATCAATTTTTTTATTTTCAATCTAAGCCCCTGCAGTTTTCTGTAAGCATCTGCTTCGCTATGATGATCAACAAGTCACAAGGGCAAACACTCAGGGCTTGAGGCGTAGATCTTAGGACCAGCTGCTACAAGCATGGCAGAGGTGTCACTATCACTGGTGACACCCAGAAAGGTGGCGAGGGAGATTGTAATGCAGTGCGCGCAGATAAACAGCGCAATGGTAAAAAGGAGGCATGGTTTCATAGGTAGGGGCGTGGCCTGGTGGCCTGAATCTACATTTTGTTGCTCCGGGTGTCCCGGGGGTTGGGGGCTGCACCCGGGGACTAGTGTGTGAGCTGTGCTGGCTCCTGCACAGTGACAGGGCATGGCCACCCAGCATGACGCCTCCCTTCTTGACCATGCTGTAATTGCAGTCGCACTGCAGTTCAGCGTGATCATAAAAAATGGTGTAGGCTCCTGCTGGTGCAGGCTGTAGAGAAAAGCTGCTGTGACCACGCCCCCTGTGTCTCCTCCGTTGCAGACCCCATTTTGAAGCCTTGCCCCCGGACTAAGAGAAAAGTATGCCCTTGCGCACTATCCTGACTTCTCCTCCCGTCTGCTTAATTTGTGCCTTCCAACGCACAATGCGAACAACAGGTGGTGCTGCAGGGCCCACACCCTTTTACTTGCCTTACAGAACAGCTCTGGAGCTGTTACAGTGCCCAGCTGCTGCAAGAAATCAGCTTGAATGCTTCAGGGGATGGGGCATGGCCAACATGAGCCCCACACCGAAGGAGGGTGGGGGTGTTTAATGCGAACTAGGGGTCATCCAAGCACTGCAAAAGGCCGCCATGCCCTGCATGCCCCTTTTCTCTTTTCATATGCAGATGAGGGTTCCAGTCAACTTTGGCCCACTGCTTGGATAACATCACCGTATGCAAATCCGTCTGCTGCAGACCTTCCCCAAGGAGTGCTTGTACTAGTTGTTGCATATGGTTTGATATTTGATGGTGCTTCAGTATTAGGCAGCCTTCCGCCCTCCCATGTTCATCTGAAAAGATGTGGTCTCCCTGCAGTTGTTGTCCCCAGATGAGAGTTCACTTGTGCTGCCTCAGTTGAATCTCCTTTACTTGACAGAGATGTGCCTGAGCAGCTGCCCTCACCAGCCCTATCCCAAATCATACTTATTTTGCATAGGAGATACCATGGTCATGAAGATTGTTCTCCCAGGGTGAGGTTCATTCATTGCATTCTGGGTATGCTGACCCCTGTGATTTTCCCAAATGTGGGAAACTCGACTGCATTATTTGTGGTAGTGGGGGACTGTGTTTGTGCTTTCCTCTGGTCAGCTCTGGTAAAAGTCAGATTTCTTTGTCTCAGATCTTCCTCTAGCCTTGTTCTTCTTTCGAGAGTTCCCTGGTGCTGCCTCAGTTGGATCTCCTTCACTTCACAGGGGGGAACCCGAGCAGCGACCCTCCCCAGCTCTAGCCCAACTCCTACTTACCTGCCAGGTGAGATACTATGATCATGAAGGTGCTTCTCCCAGGGCAAGGCTCAACCATTGCACTCTGGGTGTGCTGCTCCTGCGATTTCCCCAAATGTGGGAAACTTGACTGCATAATTTGTGTTTCCCCTCGTCGGCTCTCGTATAATTCAGATCTCTTTGTCTCAGGTCTCTCTCCAGCCTAGTTTGCTGTCTGTTTCCACTTCTCTTTTCTTCAACCGCTCCCTTCTATACCCTTGTGCACTATCCTGACTTCTCCTCCCGTCTGCTTACTTTGTGCCTTCCAATGCACAATGCAAACTACAGGTAGTGCTGCAGGGCCCACACCCTTTTACTTGCCTTACAGAGCAGCTCTGGAGCTGTTACAGTGCCCAGCTGCTGCAAGAAATCAGCTTGAATGCTTCAGGGGATGGGGCATGGCCAACATGAGCCCCACACCAAAGGAGGGTGGAGGTGTTTAATGCGAACTAGGGGTCATCCAAGCACCACAAAAGGCCGCCATGCCCTGCACGCCCCTTTTCTCTTTTCATATGCAGATGAGGGTTGAAGCCAACTTTGACCCACTGCTTGGATGACATCACCGTATGCAAATCCGTCTTCTGCAGAACTTCCCCCAGGAATGCTTGCACTAGTTGTTGCATTTGGTTTGTTGTTTGGGGGTGCTTCAGTATTAGGCAGCCTTCTGCCCTCCCATGTTCATCTGAAAATATGTGTTCTCCCTGCAGTTGTTGTCCCCAGATGAGAGTTCCCTTGTGCTGCCTCAGTTGAATCTCCTTTACTTGACAGAGATGTGCATGAGCAGCGGCCCTCCCCAGCCCTATTCCAAATCATACTTATTTTGCATAGGAGATACCATGGTCATGAAGATTGTTCTCCCAGGGTGAGGTTCATTCATTGCATTTTGGGTATGCTGACCCCTGTGATTTCCCCAAATGTGGGAAACTTGACTGCATTATTTGTGGTAGTGGGGGACTGTGTTTGTGCTTTCCTCTGGTCAGCTCTGGTAAAAGTCAGATTTCTTTGTCTCAGATTTTCCTCTAGCCTTGTTCTTCTTTCGAGAGTTCCATTGTGCTGCCTCAGTTGGATCTCCTTCACTTGACAGGGGGGTACCCGAGCAGCGACCCTCCCCAGCTCTAGCCCAACTCCTACTTACCTGCCAGGTGAGATACTATGATCATGAAGGTGCTTCTCCCAGGGCAAGGCTCACCCATTGCACTCTGGGTGTGCTGCCCCTGCGATTTCCCCAAATGTGGGAAACTTGACTGCATAATTTGTGTTTCCCCTGGTCGGCTCTCGTATAATTCAGATCTATTTGTCTCAGGTCTCTCTCCAGCCTAGTTTGCTGTCTGTTTCCACTTCTCTTTTCTTCAGCCGCTCCCTTCTATACCCTTGTGCACTATCCTGACTTCTCCTCCCGTCTGCTTACTTTGTGCCTTCCAATGCACAATGCAAACTACAGGTAGTGCTGCAGGGCCCACACCCTTTTACTTGCCTTACAGAGCAGCTCTGGAGCTGTTACAGTGCCCAGCTGCTGCAAGAAATCAGCTTGAATTCTTCAGGGGATGGGGCATGGCCAACATGAGCCCCACACCAAAGGAGGGGGGAGGTGTTTAATGCGAACTAGGGGTCATCCAAGCACTGCAAAAGGCCGCCATGCCCTGCATGCCCCTTTTCTCTTTTCATATGCAGATGAGGGTTCCAGTCAACTTTGGCCCACTGCTTGGATAACATCACCGTATGCAAATCCGTCTGCTGCAGACCTTCCCCCAGGAGTGCTTGTACTAGTTGTTGCATATGGTTTGATATTTGATGGTGCTTCAGTATTAGGCAGCCTTCCGCCCTCCCATGTTCATCTGAAAAGATGTGGTCTCCCTGCAGTTGTTGTCCCCAGATGAGAGTTCCCTTGTGCTGCCTCAGTTGAATCTCCTTTACTTGACAGAGATGTGCCTGAGCAGCGGCCCTCACCAGCCCTATCCCAAATCATACTTATTTTGCATAGGAGATACCATGGTCATGAAGATTGTTCTCCTAGGGTGAGGTTCATTCATTGCATTCTGGGTATGCTGACCCCTGTGATTTTCCCAAATGTGGGAAACTCGACTGCATTATTTGTGGTAGTGGGGGACTGTGTTTGTGCTTTCCTCTGGTCAGCTCTGGTAAAAGTCAGATTTCTTTGTCTCAGATCTTCCTCTAGCCTTGTTCTTCTTTCGAGAGTTCCCTTGTGCTGCCTCAGTTGGATCTCTTTCACTTGACAGGGGGGTGCCCGAACAGCGACCCTCCCCAGCTCTAGCCCAACTCCTACTTACCTGCCTGGTGAGATACTATGATCATGAAGGTGCTTCTCCCAGGGCAAGGCTCACCCATTGCACTCTGGGTGTGCTGCCCCTGCGATTTCCCCAAATGTGGGAAACTTGACTGCATAATTTGTGTTTCCCCTGGTCGGCTCTCGTATAATTCAGATCTCTTTGTCTCAGGTCTCTCTCCAGCCTAGTTTGCTGTCTGTTTCCACTTCTCTTTTCTTCAACCGCTCCCTTCTATACCCTTGTGCACTATCCTGACTTCTCCTCCCGTCTGCTTACTTTGTGCCTTCCAATGCACAATGCAAACTACAGGTAGTGCTGCAGGGCCCACACCCTTTTACTTGCCTTACAGAGCAGCTCTGGAGCTGTTACAGTGCCCAGCTGCTGCAAGAAATCAGCTTGAATGCTTCAGGGGATGGGGCATGGCCAACATGAGCCCCACACCAAAGGAGGGTGGAGGTGTTTAATGCGAACTAGGGGTCATCCAAGCACCACAAAAGGCCGCCATGCCCTGCACGCCCCTTTTCTCTTTTCATATGCAGATGAGGGTTGAAGCCAACTTTGACCCACTGCTTGGATGACATCACCGTATGCAAATCCGTCTTCTGCAGAACTTCCCCCAGGAATGCTTGCACTAGTTGTTGCATTTGGTTTGTTGTTTGGGGGTGCTTCAGTATTAGGCAGCCTTCTGCCCTCCCATGTTCATCTGAAAATATGTGTTCTCCCTGCAGTTGTTGTCCCCAGATGAGAGTTCCCTTGTGCTGCCTCAGTTGAATCTCCTTTACTTGACAGAGATGTGCATGAGCAGCGGCCCTCCCCAGCCCTATTCCAAATCATACTTATTTTGCATAGGAGATACCATGGTCATGAAGATTGTTCTCCCAGGGTGAGGTTCATTCATTGCATTTTGGGTATGCTGACCCCTGTGATTTCCCCAAATGTGGGAAACTTGACTGCATTATTTGTGGTAGTGGGGGACTGTGTTTGTGCTTTCCTCTGGTCAGCTCTGGTAAAAGTCAGATTTCTTTGTCTCAGATTTTCCTCTAGCCTTGTTCTTCTTTCGAGAGTTCCATTGTGCTGCCTCAGTTGGATCTCCTTCACTTGACAGGGGGGTACCCGAGCAGCGACCCTCCCCAGCTCTAGCCCAACTCCTACTTACCTGCCAGGTGAGATACTATGATCATGAAGGTGCTTCTCCCAGGGCAAGGCTCACCCATTGCACTCTGGGTGTGCTGCCCCTGCGATTTCCCCAAATGTGGGAAACTTGACTGCATAATTTGTGTTTCCCCTGGTCGGCTCTCGTATAATTCAGATCTATTTGTCTCAGGTCTCTCTCCAGCCTAGTTTGCTGTCTGTTTCCACTTCTCTTTTCTTCAACCGCTCCCTTCTATACCCTTGTGCACTATCCTGACTTCTCCTCCCGTCTGCTTACTTTGTGCCTTCCAATGCACAATGCAAACTACAGGTAGTGCTGCAGGGCCCACACCCTTTTACTTGCCTTACAGAGCAGCTCTGGAGCTGTTACAGTGCCCAGCTGCTGCAAGAAATCAGCTTGAATGCTTCAGGGGATGGGGCATGGCCAACATGAGCCCCACACCAAAGGAGGGTGGAGGTGTTTAATGCGAACTAGGGGTCATCCAAGCACCACAAAAGGCCGCCATGCCCTGCACGCCCCTTTTCTCTTTTCATATGCAGATGAGGGTTGAAGCCAACTTTGACCCACTGCTTGGATGACATCACCGTATGCAAATCCGTCTTCTGCAGAACTTCCCCCAGGAATGCTTGCACTAGTTGTTGCATTTGGTTTGTTGTTTGGGGGTGCTTCAGTATTAGGCAGCCTTCTGCCCTCCCATGTTCATCTGAAAATATGTGTTCTCCCTGCAGTTGTTGTCCCCAGATGAGAGTTCCCTTGTGCTGCCTCAGTTGAATCTCCTTTACTTGACAGAGATGTGCATGAGCAGCGGCCCTCCCCAGCCCTATTCCAAATCATACTTATTTTGCATAGGAGATACCATGGTCATGAAGATTGTTCTCCCAGGGTGAGGTTCATTCATTGCATTTTGGGTATGCTGACCCCTGTGATTTCCCCAAATGTGGGAAACTTGACTGCATTATTTGTGGTAGTGGGGGACTGTGTTTGTGCTTTCCTCTGGTCAGCTCTGGTAAAAGTCAGATTTCTTTGTCTCAGATTTTCCTCTAGCCTTGTTCTTCTTTCGAGAGTTCCATTGTGCTGCCTCAGTTGGATCTCCTTCACTTGACAGGGGGGTACCCGAGCAGCGACCCTCCCCAGCTCTAGCCCAACTCCTACTTACCTGCCAGGTGAGATACTATGATCATGAAGGTGCTTCTCCCAGGGCAAGGCTCACCCATTGCACTCTGGGTGTGCTGCCCCTGCGATTTCCCCAAATGTGGGAAACTTGACTGCATAATTTGTGTTTCCCCTGGTCGGCTCTCGTATAATTCAGATCTCTTTGTCTCAGGTCTCTCTCCAGCCTAGTTTGCTGTCTGTTTCCACTTCTCTTTTCTTCAGCCGCTCCCTTCTATACCCTTGTGCACTATCCTGACTTCTCCTCCCGTCTGCTTACTTTGTGCCTTCCAATGCACAATGCAAACTACAGGTAGTGCTGCAGGGCCCACACCCTTTTACTTGCCTTACAGAGCAGCTCTGGAGCTGTTACAGTGCCCAGCTGCTGCAAGAAATCAGCTTGAATTCTTCAGGGGATGGGGCATGGCCAACATGAGCCCCACACCAAAGGAGGGGGGAGGTGTTTAATGCGAACTAGGGGTCATCCAAGCACTGCAAAAGGCCGCCATGCCCTGCATGCCCCTTTTCTCTTTTCATATGCAGATGAGGGTTCCAGTCAACTTTGGCCCACTGCTTGGATAACATCACCGTATGCAAATCCGTCTGCTGCAGACCTTCCCCCAGGAGTGCTTGTACTAGTTGTTGCATATGGTTTGATATTTGATGGTGCTTCAGTATTAGGCAGCCTTCCGCCCTCCCATGTTCATCTGAAAAGATGTGGTCTCCCTGCAGTTGTTGTCCCCAGATGAGAGTTCACTTGTGCTGCCTCAGTTGAATCTCCTTTACTTGACAGAGATGTGCCTGAGCAGCTGCCCTCACCAGCCCTATCCCAAATCATACTTATTTTGCATAGGAGATACCATGGTCATGAAGATTGTTCTCCCAGGGTGAGGTTCATTCATTGCATTCTGGGTATGCTGACCCCTGTGATTTTCCCAAATGTGGGAAACTCGACTGCATTATTTGTGGTAGTGGGGGACTGTGTTTGTGCTTTCCTCTGGTCAGCTCTGGTAAAAGTCAGATTTCTTTGTCTCAGATCTTCCTCTAGCCTTGTTCTTCTTTCGAGAGTTCCCTTGTGCTGCCTCAGTTGGATCTCTTTCACTTGACAGGGGGGTGCCCGAACAGCGACCCTCCCCAGCTCTAGCCCAACTCCTACTTACCTGCCAGGTGAGATACTATGATCATGAAGGTGCTTCTCCCAGGGCAAGGCTCACCCATTGCACTCTGGGTGTGCTGCCCCTGCGATTTCCCCAAATGTGGGAAACTTGACTGCATAATTTGTGTTTCCCCTGGTCGGCTCTCGTATAATTCAGATCTCTTTGTCTCAGGTCTCTCTCCAGCCTAGTTTGCTGTCTGTTTCCACTTCTCTTTTCTTCAACCGCTCCCTTCTATACCCTTGTGCACTATCCTGACTTCTCCTCCCGTCTGCTTACTTTGTGCCTTCCAATGCACAATGCAAACTACAGGTAGTGCTGCAGGGCCCACACCCTTTTACTTGCCTTACAGAGCAGCTCTGGAGCTGTTACAGTGCCCAGCTGCTGCAAGAAATCAGCTTGAATGCTTCAGGGGATGGGGCATGGCCAACATGAGCCCCACACCAAAGGAGGGTGGAGGTTTTTAATGCGAACTAGGGGTCATCCAAGCACCGCAAAAGGCCGCCATGCCCTGCACGCCCCTTTTCTCTTTTCAAATGCAGATGAGGGTTGAAGCCAACTTTGACCCACTGCTTGGATGACATCACCGTATGCAAATCCGTCTTCTGCAGAACTTCCCCCAGGAATGCTTGCACTAGTTGTTGCATTTGGTTTGTTGTTTGGGGGTGCTTCAGTATTAGGCAGCCTTCTGCCCTCCCATGTTCATCTGAAAATATGTGTTCTCCCTGCAGTTGTTGTCCCCAGATGAGAGTTCCCTTGTGCTGCCTCAGTTGAATCTCCTTTACTTGACAGAGATGTGCATGAGCAGCGGCCCTCCCCAGCCCTATTCCAAATCATACTTATTTTGCATAGGAGATACCATGGTCATGAAGATTGTTCTCCCAGGGTGAGGTTCATTCATTGCATTTTGGGTATGCTGACCCCTGTGATTTCCCCAAATGTGGGAAACTTGACTGCATTATTTGTGGTAGTGGGGGACTGTGTTTGTGCTTTCCTCTGGTCAGCTCTGGTAAAAGTCAGATTTCTTTGTCTCAGATTTTCCTCTAGCCTTGTTCTTCTTTCGAGAGTTCCATTGTGCTGCCTCAGTTGGATCTCCTTCACTTGACAGGGGGGTACCCGAGCAGCGACCCTCCCCAGCTCTAGCCCAACTCCTACTTACCTGCCAGGTGAGATACTATGATCATGAAGGTGCTTCTCCCAGGGCAAGGCTCACCCATTGCACTCTGGGTGTGCTGCCCCTGCGATTTCCCCAAATGTGGGAAACTTGACTGCATAATTTGTGTTTCCCCTGGTCGGCTCTCGTATAATTCAGATCTATTTGTCTCAGGTCTCTCTCCAGCCTAGTTTGCTGTCTGTTTCCACTTCTCTTTTCTTCAGCCGCTCCCTTCTATACCCTTGTGCACTATCCTGACTTCTCCTCCCGTCTGCTTACTTTGTGCCTTCCAATGCACAATGCAAACTACAGGTAGTGCTGCAGGGCCCACACCCTTTTACTTGCCTTACAGAGCAGCTCTGGAGCTGTTACAGTGCCCAGCTGCTGCAAGAAATCAGCTTGAATGCTTCAGGGGATGGGGCATGGCCAACATGAGCCCCACACCAAAGGAGGGGGGAGGTGTTTAATGCGAACTAGGGGTCATCCAAGCACTGCAAAAGGCCGCCATGCCCTGCATGCCCCTTTTCTCTTTTCATATGCAGATGAGGGTTCCAGTCAACTTTGGCCCACTGCTTGGATAACATCACCGTATGCAAATCCGTCTGCTGCAGACCTTCCCCCAGGAGTGCTTGTACTAGTTGTTGCATATGGTTTGATATTTGATGGTGCTTCAGTATTAGGCAGCCTTCCGCCCTCCCATGTTCATCTGAAAAGATGTGGTCTCCCTGCAGTTGTTGTCCCCAGATGAGAGTTCACTTGTGCTGCCTCAGTTGAATCTCCTTTACTTGACAGAGATGTGCCTGAGCAGCTGCCCTCACCAGCCCTATCCCAAATCATACTTATTTTGCATAGGAGATACCATGGTCATGAAGATTGTTCTCCCAGGGTGAGGTTCATTCATTGCATTCTGGGTATGCTGACCCCTGTGATTTTCCCAAATGTGGGAAACTCGACTGCATTATTTGTGGTAGTGGGGGACTGTGTTTGTGCTTTCCTCTGGTCAGCTCTGGTAAAAGTCAGATTTCTTTGTCTCAGATCTTCCTCTAGCCTTGTTCTTCTTTCGAGAGTTCCCTGGTGCTGCCTCAGTTGGATCTCCTTCACTTCACAGGGGGGAACCCGAGCAGCGACCCTCCCCAGCTCTAGCCCAACTCCTACTTACCTGCCAGGTGAGATACTATGATCATGAAGGTGCTTCTCCCAGGGCAAGGCTCAACCATTGCACTCTGGGTGTGCTGCTCCTGCGATTTCCCCAAATGTGGGAAACTTGACTGCATAATTTGTGTTTCCCCTCGTCGGCTCTCGTATAATTCAGATCTCTTTGTCTCAGGTCTCTCTCCAGCCTAGTTTGCTGTCTGTTTCCACTTCTCTTTTCTTCAGCCGCTCCCTTCTATACCCTTGTGCACTATCCTGACTTCTCCTCCCGTCTGCTTACTTTGTGCCTTCCAATGCACAATGCAAACTACAGGTAGTGCTGCAGGGCCCACACCCTTTTACTTGCCTTACAGAGCAGCTCTGGAGCTGTTACAGTGCCCAGCTGCTGCAAGAAATCAGCTTGAATGCTTCAGGGGCTGGGGCATAGCCAACATGAGCCCCACACCAAAGGAGGGTGGAGGTGTTTAATGCAAACTAGGGGTCAGCCAAGCGCCGCAAAAGGCCACCATGCCCTGCACGCCCCTTTTCTCTTTTCATATGCAGACGAGGGTTGAAGCCAACTTTGACCCACTGCTTGGATGACATCACCATATGCAAATCCATCTGCGGCAGGCCTTCCCCCAGGAATGCTTGCACTAGTTGTTGCATTTGGTTTGTTGTTTGGGGGTGCTTCAGTATTAGGCAGCCTTCTGCCCTCCCATGTTCATCTTCAGGGGATGGGGCATGGCCAACATGAGCCCCACACCAAAGGAGGGTGGAGGTGTTTAATGCGAACTAGGGGTCATCCAAGCACCGCAAAAGGCCGCCATGCCCTGCACGCCCCTTTTCTCTTTTCATATGCAGATGAGGGTTGAAGCCAACTTTGACCCACTGCTTGGATGACATCACCGTATGCAAATCCGTCTTCTGCAGAACTTCACTTGACAGGGGGGTGCCCGAGCAGCGACCCTCCCCATCTCTAGCCCAACTCCTACTTACCTGCCAGGTGAGATACTATGATCAGGAAGGTGCTTCTCCCAGGGCAAGGCTCACCCATTGCACTCTGGGTGTGCTGCTCCTACGATTTCCCCAAATGTGGGACACTTGACTGCATAATTTGTGTTTCCTCTAGTCGGCTACTCGTATAATTCAGATCTCTTTGTCTCAGGTCTCTCTCCAGCCTAGTTTGCTGTCTGTTTCCACTTCTCTTTTCTTGAGCCGCTGCCTTCTATGCCCTTGTGCACTCTCCTGACTTCTCCTGTCTGCTTACTTTGTGCCTTCCAACGCACAATGCAAACTACAGGTAGTGCTGCAGGGCCCACACCCTTTTACTTGCCTTTCAGAGCAGCTCTGGAGCTGTTACAGTGCCCAGCTGCTGCAAGAAATCAGCTTGAATGCTTCAGGGGCTGGGGCATAGCCAACATGAGCCCCACACCGACGGAGGGTGGAGGTGTTTAATGCGAACTAAGGGTCATCCAAGCGCCGCAAAAGGCCGCCATGCCCTGCATACCCCTTTTCTCTTTTCATATGCAGATGAGGGTTCCAGCCAACTTTGGCCCACTGCTTGGATGACATCACCGTATGCAAATCCGTCTTCTGCAGACCTTCCCCCAGGAATGCTTGTACTAGTTGTTGCATTTGGTTTGTTGTTTGGGGTGCTTCAGTATTAGGCAGCCTTCAGCTCTCCCATGTTCATCTGAAAATATGTGTTCTCCCTGCAGTTGTTGTCCCCAGATGAGAGTACCCTTGTGCTGCCTCAGTTGAATCTCCTTTACTTGAAAGAGATGTGCCTGAGCAGCGGCCCTCCCCAGCCCTATCCCAAATCATACTTATTTTGCATAGGAGATACCATGGTCATGAAGATTGTTCTCCCAGGGTGAGGTTCATTCATTGCATTCTGGGTATGCTGACCCCTGTGATTTCCCCAAATGTGGGAAACTCGACTGCATTATTTGTGGTAGTGGGGGACTGTGTTTGTGCTTTCCTCTGGTCAGCTCTGGTAAAAGTCAGATTTCTTTGTCTCAGATCTTCCTCTAGCCTTGTTCTTTTTTTGAGAGTTTCCTTGTGCTGCCTCAGTTGGATCTCCTTCACTTGACAGGGGGGTGCCCGAGCAGCGACCCTCCCCAGCTCAAGCCCAACTCCTACTTACCTGCCAAGTGAGATACTATGATCAGGAAGGTGCTTCTACCAGGGCAAGGCTCACCCATTGCACTCTGGGTGTGCTGCTCCTACGATTTCCCCAAATGTGGGACACTTGACTGCATAATTTGTGTTTCCTCTGGTCGGCTACTCGTATAATTCAGATCTCTTTGTCTCAGGTCTCTCTCCAGCCTAGTTTGCTGTCTGTTTCCACTTCTCTTTTCTTGAGCCCCTGCCTTCTATGCCCTTGTGCACTCTCCTGACTTCTCCTGTCTGCTTACTTTGTGCCTTCCAACGCACAATGCAAACTACAGGTAGTGCTGCAGGGCCAACACCCTTTTACTTGCCTTACAGAGCAGCTCTGGAGCTGTTACAGTGCCCAGCTGCTGCAAGAAATCAGCTTGAATGCTTCAGGGGCTGGGGCATAGCCAACATGAGCAGCAAGATGCAGCACTGGACTATTAGTAATGTACTGTTGTATGCTGAGCACCACAATGCAGCACAAGACAATGAGCAGTGATACTGAGCACTGATGAGGATACTACTGAGAACTGACACTGAGCAGGAGAGACACACTACTAGTATTACTGAGCAGCAATAAGTAACCACTGATACTGGGCACTGATATTGAGATTTCCACTGAGAGAACATAGCCACGTCCTCTCCGCTCTCTCTTCAATGCACGAGTAAAAATGGCGGCAACGCGCAGCTCTTTATATGGAATCCGAATCTCGCGAGAATCCGACAGCGGGATGATGACATTTTCCCTTGTTCAGGTTTTCCGAGTCAGGCGGGAACAACCGAGCCTGCCACGGACCAGTGTAAACCACGTGGAGTTCGTCGGGAATTCGGTTCTCGGAGAACCGAACCCGCTCCTCTATATATACTATATTACTATGTTACTGTAGTATACAGAACACCACAATGCAATGAGCAGTGATAGTGAGCACTGATGAGGATACTAGAACTGACACTGAGCAGCAAGATGCAGCACTGGACTATTAGTAATGTACTGTAGTATGCTGAGCACCACAATGCAGCACAAGACAATGAGCAGTGATACTGAGCACTGATGAGGATACTACTGAGAACTGACACTGAGCAGGAGAGACACACTACTAGTATTACTGAGCAGCAATAAGTAACCACTGATACTGAGCACTGATATTGAGATTTCCACTGAGAGAACATAGCCACGTCCTCTCCGCTCTCTCTTCAATGCACGAGTAAAAATGGCAGCAACGCGCAGCTCTTTATATGGAATCCGAATCTCGCAAGAATCCGACAGCGGGATGATGACATTTTCCCTTGTTCAGGTTTTCCGAGTCAGGCGGGAACAACCGAGCCTGCCTCGGACCAGTGTAAACCACGTGGAGTTCGTGGGGAATTCGGTTCTCGGAGAACCGAACCCGCTCCTCTCTACCTTATACCCATCAATTTTTTTATTTTCAATCTAAGCCCCTGCAGTTTTCTGTAAGCATCTGCTTCGCTATGATGATCAACAAGTCACAAGGGCAAACACTCAGGGCTTGAGGCGTAGATCTTAGGACCAGCTGCTACAAGCATGGCAGAGGTGTCACTATCACTGGTGACACCCAGAAAGGTGGCGAGGGAGATTGTAATGCAGTGCGCGCAGATAAACAGCGCAATGGTAAAAAGGAGGCATGGTTTCATAGGTAGGGGCGTGGCCTGGTGGCCTGAATCTACATTTTGTTGCTCCGGGTGTCCCGGGGGTTGGGGGCTGCACCCGGGGACTAGTGTGTGAGCTGTGCTGGCTCCTGCACAGTGACAGGGCATGGCCACCCAGCATGACGCCTCCCTTCTTGACCATGCTGTAATTGCAGTCGCACTGCAGTTCAGCGTGATCATAAAAAATGGTGTAGGCTCCTGCTGGTGCAGGCTGTAGAGAAAAGCTGCTGTGACCACGCCCCCTGTGTCTCCTCCGTTGCAGACCCCATTTTGAAGCCTTGCCCCCGGACTAAGAGAAAAGTATGCCCTTGCGCACTATCCTGACTTCTCCTCCCGTCTGCTTAATTTGTGCCTTCCAACGCACAATGCGAACAACAGGTGGTGCTGCAGGGCCCACACCCTTTTACTTGCCTTACAGAACAGCTCTGGAGCTGTTACAGTGCCCAGCTGCTGCAAGAAATCAGCTTGAATGCTTCAGGGGATGGGGCATGGCCAACATGAGCCCCACACCAAAGGAGGGTGGGGGTGTTTAATGCGAACTAGGGGTCATCCAAGCACTGCAAAAGGCCGCCATGCCCTGCATGCCCCTTTTCTCTTTTCATATGCAGATGAGGGTTCCAGTCAACTTTGGCCCACTGCTTGGATAACATCACCGTATGCAAATCCGTCTGCTGCAGACCTTCCCCAAGGAGTGCTTGTACTAGTTGTTGCATATGGTTTGATATTTGATGGTGCTTCAGTATTAGGCAGCCTTCCGCCCTCCCATGTTCATCTGAAAAGATGTGGTCTCCCTGCAGTTGTTGTCCCCAGATGAGAGTTCACTTGTGCTGCCTCAGTTGAATCTCCTTTACTTGACAGAGATGTGCCTGAGCAGCTGCCCTCACCAGCCCTATCCCAAATCATACTTATTTTGCATAGGAGATACCATGGTCATGAAGATTGTTCTCCCAGGGTGAGGTTCATTCATTGCATTCTGGGTATGCTGACCCCTGTGATTTTCCCAAATGTGGGAAACTCGACTGCATTATTTGTGGTAGTGGGGGACTGTGTTTGTGCTTTCCTCTGGTCAGCTCTGGTAAAAGTCAGATTTCTTTGTCTCAGATCTTCCTCTAGCCTTGTTCTTCTTTCGAGAGTTCCCTGGTGCTGCCTCAGTTGGATCTCCTTCACTTCACAGGGGGGAACCCGAGCAGCGACCCTCCCCAGCTCTAGCCCAACTCCTACTTACCTGCCAGGTGAGATACTATGATCATGAAGGTGCTTCTCCCAGGGCAAGGCTCAACCATTGCACTCTGGGTGTGCTGCTCCTGCGATTTCCCCAAATGTGGGAAACTTGACTGCATAATTTGTGTTTCCCCTCGTCGGCTCTCGTATAATTCAGATCTCTTTGTCTCAGGTCTCTCTCCAGCCTAGTTTGCTGTCTGTTTCCACTTCTCTTTTCTTCAGCCGCTCCCTTCTATACCCTTGTGCACTATCCTGACTTCTCCTCCCGTCTGCTTACTTTGTGCCTTCCAATGCACAATGCAAACTACAGGTAGTGCTGCAGGGCCCACACCCTTTTACTTGCCTTACAGAGCAGCTCTGGAGCTGTTACAGTGCCCAGCTGCTGCAAGAAATCAGCTTGAATGCTTCAGGGGCTGGGGCATAGCCAACATGAGCCCCACACCAAAGGAGGGTGGAGGTGTTTAATGCAAACTAGGGGTCAGCCAAGCGCCGCAAAAGGCCACCATGCCCTGCACGCCCCTTTTCTCTTTTCATATGCAGACGAGGGTTGAAGCCAACTTTGACCCACTGCTTGGATGACATCACCATATGCAAATCCATCAGCGGCAGGCCTTCCCCCAGGAATGCTTGCACTAGTTGTTGCATTTGGTTTGTTGTTTGGGGGTGCTTCAGTATTAGGCAGCCTTCTGCCCTCCCATGTTCATCTTCAGGGGATGGGGCATGGCCAACATGAGCCCCACACCAAAGGAGGGTGGAGGTGTTTAATGCGAACTAGGGGTCATCCAAGCACCGCAAAAGGCCGCCATGCCCTGCACGCCCCTTTTCTCTTTTCATATGCAGATGAGGGTTGAAGCCAACTTTGACCCACTGCTTGGATGACATCACCGTATGCAAATCCGTCTTCTGCAGAACTTCACTTGACAGGGGGGTGCCCGAGCAGCGACCCTCCCCATCTCTAGCCCAACTCCTACTTACCTGCCAGGTGAGATACTATGATCAGGAAGGTGCTTCTCCCAGGGCAAGGCTCACCCATTGCACTCTGGGTGTGCTGCTCCTACGATTTCCCCAAATGTGGGACACTTGACTGCATAATTTGTGTTTCCTCTAGTCGGCTACTCGTATAATTCAGATCTCTTTGTCTCAGGTCTCTCTCCAGCCTAGTTTGCTGTCTGTTTCCACTTCTCTTTTCTTGAGCCGCTGCCTTCTATGCCCTTGTGCACTCTCCTGACTTCTCCTGTCTGCTTACTTTGTGCCTTCCAACGCACAATGCAAACTACAGGTAGTGCTGCAGGGCCCACACCCTTTTACTTGCCTTTCAGAGCAGCTCTGGAGCTGTTACAGTGCCCAGCTGCTGCAAGAAATCAGCTTGAATGCTTCAGGGGCTGGGGCATAGCCAACATGAGCCCCACACCGACGGAGGGTGGAGGTGTTTAATGCGAACTAAGGGTCATCCAAGCGCCGCAAAAGGCCGCCATGCCCTGCATACCCCTTTTCTCTTTTCATATGCAGA
Organism: Pseudophryne corroboree; assembly: GCF_028390025.1. NCBI lineage: Eukaryota > Metazoa > Chordata > Amphibia > Anura > Myobatrachidae > Pseudophryne > Pseudophryne corroboree. The sequence goes on along the minus strand of NW_026967844.1, from coordinate 95,063 downwards.
TGAGGGTTCCAGCCAACTTTGGCCCACTGCTTGGATGACATCACCGTATGCAAATCCGTCTTCTGCAGACCTTCCCCCAGGAATGCTTGTACTAGTTGTTGCATTTGGTTTGTTGTTTGGGGTGCTTCAGTATTAGGCAGCCTTCAGCTCTCCCATGTTCATCTGAAAATATGTGTTCTCCCTGCAGTTGTTGTCCCCAGATGAGAGTACCCTTGTGCTGCCTCAGTTGAATCTCCTTTACTTGAAAGAGATGTGCCTGAGCAGCGGCCCTCCCCAGCCCTATCCCAAATCATACTTATTTTGCATAGGAGATACCATGGTCATGAAGATTGTTCTCCCAGGGTGAGGTTCATTCATTGCATTCTGGGTATGCTGACCCCTGTGATTTCCCCAAATGTGGGAAACTCGACTGCATTATTTGTGGTAGTGGGGGACTGTGTTTGTGCTTTCCTCTGGTCAGCTCTGGTAAAAGTCAGATTTCTTTGTCTCAGATCTTCCTCTAGCCTTGTTCTTTTTTTGAGAGTTTCCTTGTGCTGCCTCAGTTGGATCTCCTTCACTTGACAGGGGGGTGCCCGAGCAGCGACCCTCCCCAGCTCAAGCCCAACTCCTACTTACCTGCCAAGTGAGATACTATGATCAGGAAGGTGCTTCTACCAGGGCAAGGCTCACCCATTGCACTCTGGGTGTGCTGCTCCTACGATTTCCCCAAATGTGGGACACTTGACTGCATAATTTGTGTTTCCTCTGGTCGGCTACTCGTATAATTCAGATCTCTTTGTCTCAGGTCTCTCTCCAGCCTAGTTTGCTGTCTGTTTCCACTTCTCTTTTCTTGAGCCCCTGCCTTCTATGCCCTTGTGCACTCTCCTGACTTCTCCTGTCTGCTTACTTTGTGCCTTCCAACGCACAATGCAAACTACAGGTAGTGCTGCAGGGCCAACACCCTTTTACTTGCCTTACAGAGCAGCTCTGGAGCTGTTACAGTGCCCAGCTGCTGCAAGAAATCAGCTTGAATGCTTCAGGGGCTGGGGCATAGCCAACATGAGCAGCAAGATGCAGCACTGGACTATTAGTAATGTACTGTTGTATGCTGAGCACCACAATGCAGCACAAGACAATGAGCAGTGATACTGAGCACTGATGAGGATACTACTGAGAACTGACACTGAGCAGGAGAGACACACTACTAGTATTACTGAGCAGCAATAAGTAACCACTGATACTGGGCACTGATATTGAGATTTCCACTGAGAGAACATAGCCACGTCCTCTCCGCTCTCTCTTCAATGCACGAGTAAAAATGGCGGCAACGCGCAGCTCTTTATATGGAATCCGAATCTCGCGAGAATCCGACAGCGGGATGATGACATTTTCCCTTGTTCAGGTTTTCCGAGTCAGGCGGGAACAACCGAGCCTGCCACGGACCAGTGTAAACCACGTGGAGTTCGTCGGGAATTCGGTTCTCGGAGAACCGAACCCGCTCCTCTATATATACTATATTACTATGTTACTGTAGTATACAGAACACCACAATGCAATGAGCAGTGATAGTGAGCACTGATGAGGATACTAGAACTGACACTGAGCAGCAAGATGCAGCACTGGACTATTAGTAATGTACTGTAGTATGCTGAGCACCACAATGCAGCACAAGACAATGAGCAGTGATACTGAGCACTGATGAGGATACTACTGAGAACTGACACTGAGCAGGAGAGACACACTACTAGTATTACTGAGCAGCAATAAGTAACCACTGATACTGAGCACTGATATTGAGATTTCCACTGAGAGAACATAGCCACGTCCTCTCCGCTCTCTCTTCAATGCACGAGTAAAAATGGCAGCAACGCGCAGCTCTTTATATGGAATCCGAATCTCGCAAGAATCCGACAGCGGGATGATGACATTTTCCCTTGTTCAGGTTTTCCGAGTCAGGCGGGAACAACCGAGCCTGCCTCGGACCAGTGTAAACCACGTGGAGTTCGTGGGGAATTCGGTTCTCAGAGAACCGAACCCGCTCCTCTCTACCTTATACCCATCAATTTTTTTATTTTCAATCTAAGCCCCTGCAGTTTTCTGTAAGCATCTGCTTCGCTATGATGATCAACAAGTCACAAGGGCAAACACTCAGGGCTTGAGGCGTAGATCTTAGGACCAGCTGCTACAAGCATGGCAGAGGTGTCACTATCACTGGTGACACCCAGAAAGGTGGCGAGGGAGATTGTAATGCAGTGCGCGCAGATAAACAGCGCAATGGTAAAAAGGAGGCATGGTTTCATAGGTAGGGGCGTGGCCTGGTGGCCTGAATCTACATTTTGTTGCTCCGGGTGTCCCGGGGGTTGGGGGCTGCACCCGGGGACTAGTGTGTGAGCTGTGCTGGCTCCTGCACAGTGACAGGGCATGGCCACCCAGCATGACGCCTCCCTTCTTGACCATGCTGTAATTGCAGTCGCACTGCAGTTCAGCGTGATCATAAAAAATGGTGTAGGCTCCTGCTGGTGCAGGCTGTAGAGAAAAGCTGCTGTGACCACGCCCCCTGTGTCTCCTCCGTTGCAGACCCCATTTTGAAGCCTTGCCCCCGGACTAAGAGAAAAGTATGCCCTTGCGCACTATCCTGACTTCTCCTCCCGTCTGCTTAATTTGTGCCTTCCAACGCACAATGCGAACAACAGGTGGTGCTGCAGGGCCCACACCCTTTTACTTGCCTTACAGAACAGCTCTGGAGCTGTTACAGTGCCCAGCTGCTGCAAGAAATCAGCTTGAATGCTTCAGGGGATGGGGCATGGCCAACATGAGCCCCACACCAAAGGAGGGTGGGGGTGTTTAATGCGAACTAGGGGTCATCCAAGCACTGCAAAAGGCCGCCATGCCCTGCATGCCCCTTTTCTCTTTTCATATGCAGATGAGGGTTCCAGTCAACTTTGGCCCACTGCTTGGATAACATCACCGTATGCAAATCCGTCTGCTGCAGACCTTCCCCAAGGAGTGCTTGTACTAGTTGTTGCATATGGTTTGATATTTGATGGTGCTTCAGTATTAGGCAGCCTTCCGCCCTCCCATGTTCATCTGAAAAGATGTGGTCTCCCTGCAGTTGTTGTCCCCAGATGAGAGTTCCCTTGTGCTGCCTCAGTTGAATCTCCTTTACTTGACAGAGATGTGCCTGAGCAGCGGCCCTCACCAGCCCTATCCCAAATCATACTTATTTTGCATAGGAGATACCATGGTCATGAAGATTGTTCTCCCAGGGTGAGGTTCATTCATTGCATTCTGGGTATGCTGACCCCTGTGATTTTCCCAAATGTGGGAAACTCGACTGCATTATTTGTGGTAGTGGGGGACTGTGTTTGTGCTTTCCTCTGGTCAGCTCTGGTAAAAGTCAGATTTCTTTGTCTCAGATCTTCCTCTAGCCTTGTTCTTCTTTCGAGAGTTCCCTTGTGCTGCCTCAGTTGGATCTCTTTCACTTGACAGGGGGGTGCCCGAACAGCGACCCTCCCCAGCTCTAGCCCAACACCTACTTACCTGCCAGGTGAGATACTATGATCATGAAGGTGCTTCTCCCAGGGCAAGGCTCACCCATTGCACTCTGGGTGTGCTGCCCCTGCGATTTCCCCAAATGTGGGAAACTTGACTGCATAATTTGTGTTTCCCCTGGTCGGCTCTCGTATAATTCAGATCTCTTTGTCTCAGGTCTCTCTCCAGCCTAGTTTGCTGTCTGTTTCCACTTCTCTTTTCTTCAACCGCTCCCTTCTATACCCTTGTGCACTATCCTGACTTCTCCTCCCGTCTGCTTACTTTGTGCCTTCCAATGCACAATGCAAACTACAGGTAGTGCTGCAGGGCCCACACCCTTTTACTTGCCTTACAGAGCAGCTCTGGAGCTGTTACAGTGCCCAGCTGCTGCAAGAAATCAGCTTGAATGCTTCAGGGGATGGGGCATGGCCAACATGAGCCCCACACCAAAGGAGGGTGGAGGTGTTTAATGCGAACTAGGGGTCATCCAAGCACCGCAAAAGGCCGCCATGCCCTGCACGCCCCTTTTCTCTTTTCATATGCAGATGAGGGTTGAAGCCAACTTTGACCCACTGCTTGGATGACATCACCGTATGCAAATCCGTCTTCTGCAGAACTTCCCCCAGGAATGCTTGCACTAGTTGTTGCATTTGGTTTGTTGTTTGGGGGTGCTTCAGTATTAGGCAGCCTTCTGCCCTCCCATGTTCATCTGAAAATATGTGTTCTCCCTGCAGTTGTTGTCCCCAGATGAGAGTTCCCTTGTGCTGCCTCAGTTGAATCTCCTTTACTTGACAGAGATGTGCATGAGCAGCGGCCCTCCCCAGCCCTATTCCAAATCATACTTATTTTGCATAGGAGATACCATGGTCATGAAGATTGTTCTCCCAGGGTGAGGTTCATTCATTGCATTTTGGGTATGCTGACCCCTGTGATTTCCCCAAATGTGGGAAACTTGACTGCATTATTTGTGGTAGTGGAGGACTGTGTTTGTGCTTTCCTCTGGTCAGCTCTGGTAAAAGTCAGATTTCTTTGTCTCAGATTTTCCTCTAGCCTTGTTCTTCTTTCGAGAGTTCCATTGTGCTGCCTCAGTTGGATCTCCTTCACTTGACAGGGGGGTACCCGAGCAGCGACCCTCCCCAGCTCTAGCCCAACTCCTACTTACCTGCCAGGTGAGATACTATGATCATGAAGGTGCTTCTCCCAGGGCAAGGCTCACCCATTGCACTCTGGGTGTGCTGCCCCTGCGATTTCCCCAAATGTGGGAAACTTGACTGCATAATTTGTGTTTCCCCTGGTCGGCTCTCGTATAATTCAGATCTATTTGTCTCAGGTCTCTCTCCAGCCTAGTTTGCTGTCTGTTTCCACTTCTCTTTTCTTCAGCCGCTCCCTTCTATACCCTTGTGCACTATCCTGACTTCTCCTCCCGTCTGCTTACTTTGTGCCTTCCAATGCACAATGCAAACTACAGGTAGTGCTGCAGGGCCCACACCCTTTTACTTGCCTTACAGAGCAGCTCTGGAGCTGTTACAGTGCCCAGCTGCTGCAAGAAATCAGCTTGAATGCTTCAGGGGATGGGGCATGGCCAACATGAGCCCCACACCAAAGGAGGGGGGAGGTGTTTAATGCGAACTAGGGGTCATCCAAGCACTGCGAAAGGCCGCCATGCCCTGCATGCCCCTTTTCTCTTTTCATATGCAGATGAGGGTTCCAGTCAACTTTGGCCCACTGCTTGGATAACATCACCGTATGCAAATCCGTCTGCTGCAGACCTTCCCCCAGGAGTGCTTGTACTAGTTGTTGCATATGGTTTGATATTTGATGGTGCTTCAGTATTAGGCAGCCTTCCGCCCTCCCATGTTCATCTGAAAAGATGTGGTCTCCCTGCAGTTGTTGTCCCCAGATGAGAGTTCACTTGTGCTGCCTCAGTTGAATCTCCTTTACTTGACAGAGATGTGCCTGAGCAGCTGCCCTCACCAGCCCTATCCCAAATCATACTTATTTTGCATAGGAGATTCCATGGTCATGAAGATTGTTCTCCCAGGGTGAGGTTCATTCATTGCATTCTGGGTATGCTGACCCCTGTGATTTTCCCAAATGTGGGAAACTCGACTGCATTATTTGTGGTAGTGGGGGACTGTGTTTGTGCTTTCCTCTGGTCAGCTCTGGTAAAAGTCAGATTTCTTTGTCTCAGATCTTCCTCTAGCCTTGTTCTTCTTTCGAGAGTTCCCTGGTGCTGCCTCAGTTGGATCTCCTTCACTTCACAGGGGGGAACCCGAGCAGCGACCCTCCCCAGCTCTAGCCCAACTCCTACTTACCTGCCAGGTGAGATACTATGATCATGAAGGTGCTTCTCCCAGGGCAAGGCTCAACCATTGCACTCTGGGTGTGCTGCTCCTGCGATTTCCCCAAATGTGGGAAACTTGACTGCATAATTTGTGTTTCCCCTCGTCGGCTCTCGTATAATTCAGATCTCTTTGTCTCAGGTCTCTCTCCAGCCTAGTTTGCTGTCTGTTTCCACTTCTCTTTTCTTCAGCCGCTCCCTTCTATACCCTTGTGCACTATCCTGACTTCTCCTCCCGTCTGCTTACTTTGTGCCTTCCAATGCACAATGCAAACTACAGGTAGTGCTGCAGGGCCCACACCCTTTTACTTGCCTTACAGAGCAGCTCTGGAGCTGTTACAGTGCCCAGCTGCTGCAAGAAATCAGCTTGAATGCTTCAGGGGCTGGGGCATAGCCAACATGAGCCCCACACCAAAGGAGGGTGGAGGTGTTTAATGCAAACTAGGGGTCAGCCAAGCGCCGCAAAAGGCCACCATGCCCTGCACGCCCCTTTTCTCTTTTCATATGCAGACGAGGGTTGAAGCCAACTTTGACCCACTGCTTGGATGACATCACCATATGCAAATCCATCTGCGGCAGGCCTTCCCCCAGGAATGCTTGCACTAGTTGTTGCATTTGGTTTGTTGTTTGGGGGTGCTTCAGTATTAGGCAGCCTTCTGCCCTCCCATGTTCATCTGAAAATATATGTTCTCCCTGCAGTAGTTGTCCCAAGATGAGAGTTCCCTTGTGCTGCCTCAGTTGAATCTCCTTTACTTGACAGAGATGTGCATGAGCAGCGGCCCTCCCCAGCCCTATTCCAAATCATACTTATTTTGCATAGGAGATACCATGGTCATGAAGATTTTTCTCCCAGGGTGAGGTTCATTCATTGCATTTTGGGTATGCTGACCCCTGTGATTTCCCCAAATGTGGGAAACTTGACTGCATTATTTGTGGTAGTGGGAGACTGTGTTTGTGCTTTCCTCTGGTCAGCTCTGGTAAAAGTCAGATTTCTTTGTCTCAGATTTTCCTTTAGCCTTGTTCTTTTTTCGAGAGTTCCCTTGTGCTGCCTCAGTTGGATCTCCTTCACTTTACAGGGGGGTACCCGAGCAGCGACCCTCCCCAGCTCTAGCCCAACTCCTACTTACCTGCCAGGTGAGATACTATGATCATGAAGGTGCTTCTCCCAGGGCAAGGCTCACCCATTGTACTCTGGGTGTGCTGCTCCTGCGATTTCCCCAAATGTGGGAAACTTGACTGCATAATTTGTGTTTCCCCTGGTCGGCTCTCGTATAATTCAGATCTCTTTGTCTCAGGTCTCTCTCCAGCCTAGTTTGCTGTCTGTTTCCACTTCTCTTTTCTTCAGCCGCTCCCTTTTATACCCTTGTGCACTATCCTGACTTCTCCTCCCGTCTGCTTACTTTGTGCCTTCCAATGCACAATGCAAACTACAGGTAGTGCTGCAGGGCCCACACCCTTTTACTTGCCTTACAGAGCAGCTCAGGAGCTGTTACAGTGCCCAGCTGCTGCAAGAAATCAGCTTGAATGCTTCAGGGGATGGGGCATGGCCAACATGAGCCCCACACCAAAGGAGGGTGGAGGTGTTTAATGCGAACTAGGGGTCATCCAAGCACCGCAAAAGGCCGCCATGCCCTGCACGCCCCTTTTCTCTTTTCATATGCAGATGAGGGTTGAAGCCAACTTTGACCCACTGCTTGGATGACATCACCGTATGCAAATCCGTCTTCTGCAGAACTTCCCCCAGGAATGCTTGCACTAGTTGTTGCATTTGGTTTGTTGTTTGGGGGTGCTTCAGTATTAGGCAGCCTTCTGCCCTCCCATGTTCATCTGAAAATATGTGTTCTCCCTGCAGTTGTTGTCCCCAGATGAGAGTTCCCTTGTGCTGCCTCAGTTGAATCTCCTTTACTTGACAGAGATGTGCCTGAGCAGCGGCCCTCCCCAGCTCTATCCCAAATCATACTTATTTTGCATAGGAGATACCATGGTCATGAAGACTATTCTCCCAGGGTGAGGTTCATTCATTGCATTATGGGTATGCTGACCCCTGTGATTTCCCCAAATGTGGGAAACTCGACTGCTTTATTTGTGGTAGTGGGGGACTGTGTTTGTGTTTTCCTCTGGTCAGCTCTGGTAAAAGTCAGATTTCTTTGTTCAGATCTTCCTCTAGCCTTGTTCTTCTTTCGAGAGTTCCCTTGTGCTGCCTCAGTTGGATCTCCTTCACTTGACAGGGGGGTGCCCAAGCAGAGACCCTCCCCAGCTCTAGCCCAACTCCTACTTACCTGCCAGGTGAGATACTATGATCATGAAGGTGCTTCTCCCAGGGCAAGGCTCACCCATTGCACTCTGGGTGTGCTGCCCCTGCGATTTCCCCAAATGTGGGAAACTTGACTGCATAATTTGTGTTTCCCCTGGTCGGCTCTCGTGTAATTCAGATCTCTTTGTCTCAGGTCTCTCTCCAAACTAGTTTGCTGTCTGTTTCCACTTCTCTTTTCTTCAGCCGCTCCCTTCTATACCCTTGTGCACTATCCTGACTTCTCCTCCCGTCTGCTTACTTTGTGCCTTCCAATGCACAATGCAAACTACAGGTAGTGCTGCAGGGCCCACACCCTTTTACTTGCCTTACAGAGCAGCTCTGGAGCTGTTACAGTGCCCAGCTGCTGCAAGAAATCAGCTTGAATGCTTCAGGGGCTGGGGCATAGCCAACATGAGCCCCACACCAAAGGAGGGTGGAGGTGTTTAATGCAAACTAGGGGTCAGCCAAGCGCCGCAAAAGGCCACCATGCCCTGCACGCCCCTTTTCTCTTTTCATATGCAGACGAGGGTTGAAGCCAACTTTGACCCACTGCTTGGATGACATCACCATATGCAAATCCATCTGCGGCAGGCCTTCCCCCAGGAATGCTTGCACTAGTTGTTGCATTTGGTTTGTTGTTTGGGGGTGCTTCAGTATTAGGCAGCCTTCTGCCCTCCCATGTTCATCTGAAAATATATGTTCTCCCTGCAGTTGTTGACCCAAGATGAGAGTTCCCTTGTGCTGCCTCAGTTGAATCTCCTTTACTTGACAGAGATGTGCATGAGCAGCGGCCCTCCCCAGCCCTATTCCAAATCATACTTATTTTGCATAGGAGATACCATGGTCATGAAGATTTTTCTCCCAGGGTGAGGTTCATTCATTGCATTTTGGGTATGCTGACCCCTGTGATTTCCCCAAATGTGGGAAACTTGACTGCATTATTTGTGGTAGTGGGAGACTGTGTTTGTGCTTTCCTCTGGTCAGCTCTGGTAAAAGTCAGATTTCTTTGTCTCAGATTTTCCTTTAGCCTTGTTCTTTTTTCGAGAGTTCCCTTGTGCTGCCTCAGTTGGATCTCCTTCACTTTACAGGGGGGTACCCGAGCAGCGACCCTCCCCAGCTCTAGCCCAACTCCTACTTACCTGCCAGGTGAGATACTATGATCATGAAGGTGCTTCTCCCAGGGCAAGGCTCACCCATTGTACTCTGGGTGTGCTGCTCCTGCGATTTCCCCAAATGTGGGAAACTTGACTGCCTAATTTGTGTTTCCCCTGGTCGGCTCTCGTATAATTCAGATCTCTTTGTCTCAGGTCTCTCTCCAGCCTAGTTTGCTGTCTGTTTCCACTTCTCTTTTCTTCAGCCGCTCCCTTTTATACCCTTGTGCACTATCCTGACTTCTCCTCCCGTCTGCTTACTTTGTGCCTTCCAATGCACAATGCAAACTACAGGTAGTGCTGCAGGGCCCACACCCTTTTACTTGCCTTACAGAGCAGCTCTGGAGCTGTTACAGTGCCCAGCTGCTGCAAGAAATCAGCTTGAATGCTTCAGGGGATGGGGCATGGCCAACATGAGCCCCACACCAAAGGAGGGTGGAGGTGTTTAATGCGAACTAGGGGTCATCCAAGCACCGCAAAAGGCCGCCATGCCCTGCACGCCCCTTTTCTCTTTTCATATGCAGATGAGGGTTGAAGCCAACTTTGACCCACTGCTTGGATGACATCACCGTATGCAAATCCGTCTTCTGCAGAACTTCCCCCAGGAATGCTTGCACTAGTTGTTGCATTTGGTTTGTTGTTTGGGGGTGCTTCAGTATTAGGCAGCCTTCTGCCCTCCCATGTTCATCTGAAAATATGTGTTCTCCCTGCAGTTGTTGTCCCCAGATGAGAGTTCCCTTGTGCTGCCTCAGTTGAATCTCCTTTACTTGACAGAGATGTGCCTGAGCAGCGGCCCTCCCCAGCTCTATCCCAAATCATACTTATTTTGCATAGGAGATACCATGGTCATGAAGACTATTCTCCCAGGGTGAGGTTCATTCATTGCATTATGGGTATGCTGACCCCTGTGATTTCCCCAAATGTGGGAAACTCGACTGCTTTATTTGTGGTAGTGGGGGACTGTGTTTGTGTTTTCCTCTGGTCAGCTCTGGTAAAAGTCAGATTTCTTTGTTCAGATCTTCCTCTAGCCTCGTTCTTCTTTCGAGAGTTCCCTTGTGCTGCCTCAGTTGGATCTCCTTCACTTGACAGGGGGGTGCCCAAGCAGAGACCCTCCCCAGCTCTAGCCCAACTCCTACTTACCTGCCAGGTGAGATACTATGATCATGAAGGTGCTTCTCCCAGGGCAAGGCTCACCCATTGCACTCTGGGTGTGCTGCCCCTGCGATTTCCCCAAATGTGGGAAACTTGACTGCATAATTTGTGTTTCCCCTGGTCGGCTCTCGTGTAATTCAGATCTCTTTGTCTCAGGTCTCTCTCCAAACTAGTTTGCTGTCTGTTTCCACTTCTCTTTTCTTCAGCCGCTCCCTTCTATACCCTTGTGCACTATCCTGACTTCTCCTCCCGTCTGCTTACTTTGTGCCTTCCAATGCACAATGCAAACTACAGGTAGTGCTGCAGGGCCCACACCCTTTTACTTGCCTTACAGAGCAGCTCTGGAGATGTTACAGTGCCCAGCTGCTGCAAGAAATCAGCTTGAATGCTTCAGGGGATGGGGCATGGCCAACATGAGCCCCACACCAAAGGAGGGTGGAGGTGTTTAATGCGAACTAGGGGTCATCCAAGCACCGCAAAAGGCCGCCATGCCCTGCACGCTCCTTTTCTCTTTTCATATGCAGATGAGGGTTGAAGCCAACTTTGACCTACTGCTTGGATGACATCACCGTATGCAAATCCGTCTTCTGCAGAACTTCCCCCAGGAATGCTTGCACTAGTTGTTGCATTTGGTTTGTTGTTTGGGGGTGCTTCAGTATTAGGCAGCCTTCTGCCCTCCCATGTTCATCTGAAAATATGTGTTCTCCCTGCAGTTGTTGTCCCCAGATGAGAGTTCCCTTGTGCTGCCTCAGTTGAATCTCCTTTACTTGACAGAGATGTGCATGAGCAGCGGCCCTCCCCAGCCCTATTCCAAATCATACTTATTTTGCATAGGAGATACCATGGTCATGAAGATTGTTCTCCCAGGGTGAGGTTCATTCATTGCATTTTGGGTATGCTGACCCCTGTGATTTCCCCAAATGTGGGAAACTTGACTGCATTATTTGTGGTAGTGGGGGACTGTGTTTGTGCTTTCCTCTGGTCAGCTCTGGTAAAAGTCAGATTTCTTTGTCTCAGATTTTCCTCTAGCCTTGTTCTTCTTTCGAGAGTTCCCTTGTGCTGCCTCAGTTGGATCTCCTTCAGTTTACAGGGGGGTACCCGAGCAGCGATCCTCCCCAGCTCTAGCCCAACTCCTACTTACCTGCCAGGTGAGATACTATGATCATGAAGGTGCTTCTCCCAGGGCAAGGCTCACCCATTGCACTCTAGGTGTGCTGCTCCTGCGATTTCCCCAAATGTGGGAAACTTGACTGCATAATTTGTGTTTCCCCTGGTCGGCTCTCGTATAATTCAGATCTCTTTGTCTCAGGTCTCTCTCCAGCCTAGTTTGCTGTCTGTTTCCACTTCTCTTTTCTTGAGCCGCTCCCTTCTATGCCCTTGCGCACTATCCTGACTTCTCCTCCTGTCTGCTTACTTTGTGCCTTCCAACGCACAATGCGAACTACAGGTAGTGCTGCAGGGCCCACACCCTTTTACTTGCCTTACAGAGCAGCTCTGGAGCTGTTACAGTGCCCAGCTGCTGCAAGAAATCAGCTTGAATGCTTCAGGGGCTGGGGCATAGCCAACATGAGCCCCACACCAAAGGAGGGTGGAGGTGTTTAATGCAAACTAGGGGTCAGCCAAGTGCCGCAAAAGGCCACCATGCCCTGCACGCCCCTTTTCTCTTTTCATATGCAGACGAGGGTTGAAGCCAACTTTGACCCACTGCTTGGATGACATCACCATATGCAAATCCATCTGCGGCAGGCCTTCCCCCAGGAATGCTTGCACTAGTTGTTGCATTTGGTTTGTTGTTTGGGGGTGCTTCAGTATTAGGCAGCTTTCTGCCCTCCCATGTTCATCTGAAAATATATGTTCTCCCTGCAGTTGTTGTCCCCAGATGAGAGTTCCCTTGTGCTGCCTCAGTTGAATCTCCTTTACTTGACAGAGATGTGCATGAGCAGCGGCCCTCCCCAGCCCTATTCCAAATCATACTTATTTTGCATAGGAGATACCATGGTCATGAAGATTTTTCTCCCAGGGTGAGGTTCATTCATTGCATTTTGGGTATGCTGACCCCTGTGATTTCCCCAAATGTGGGAAACTCAACTGCATTATTTGTGGTAGTGGGGGACTGTGTTTGTGCTTTCCTCTGGTCAGCTCTAGTAAAAGTCAGATTTCTTTGTCTCACATTTTCCTCTAGCCTTGTTCTTCTTTCGAGAGTTCCCTTGTGCTGCCTTTGTTGGATCTCCTTCACTTTACAGGGGGGTACCCGAGCAGCGACCCTCCCCAGCTCTAGCCCAACTCCTACTTACCTGCCAGGTGAGATACTATGATCATTAAGGTGCTTCTCCCAGGGCAAGGCTCACCCATTGTACTCTGGGTGTGCTGCTCCTGCGATTTCCCCAAATGTGGGAAACTTGACTGCATAATTTGTGTTTCCCCTCGTCGGCTCTCGTATAATTCAGATCTCTTTGTCTCAGGTCTCTCTCCAGCCTAGTTTGCTGTCTGTTTCCACTTCTCTTTTCTTCAGCCGCTCCCTTCTATACCCTTGTGCACTATCCTGACTTCTCCTCCCGTCTGCTTACTTTGTGCCTTCCAATGCACAATGCAAACTACAGGTAGTGCTGCAGGGCCCACACCCTTTTACTTGCCTTACAGAGCAGCTCTGGAGCTGTTACAGTGCCCAGCTGCTGCAAGAAATCAGCTTGAATGCTTCAGGGGCTGGGGCATAGCCAACATCAGCCCCACACCGAAGGAGGGTGGAGGTGTTTAATGCAAACTAGGGGTCAGTCAAGCGCCGCAAAAGGCCACCATGCCCTGCACGCCCCTTTTCTGTTTTCATATGCAGATGAGGGTTGAAGCCAACTTTGACCCACTGCTTGGATGACATCACCATATGCAAATCCATCTGCGGCAGGCCTTCCCCCAGGAATGCTTGCACTAGTTGTTGCATTTGGTTTGTTGTTTGGGGGTGCTTCAGTATTAGGCAGCCTTCTGCTGCACCCTGCTTTGGTGTGGGGCTCATGTTGGCCATGCCCCATCCCCTGAAGCTTTCAAGCAGATTTCTTGCAGCAGCTGGGCACTGTAACAGCTCAAGAGCTGCTCTGTAAGGCAAGTAAAAGGGTGTGGGCCCTGCAGCACTACCTGTAGTTTGCATTGTGCATTGGAAGGCACAAAGTAAGCAGACGGGAGGAGAAGTCAGGATAGTGCACAAGGGTATAGAAGGGAGCGGCTGAAGAAAAGAGAAGTGGAAACAGACAGCAAACTAGGCTGGAGAGAGATCTGAGACAAAGAGATCTGAATTATACGATAGCCGACCAGGGGAAACACAAATTATGCAGTCAAGTTTCCCACATTTGGGAAAATCGCAGGGGCAGCACACCCAGAGTGCAATGGGTGAGCCTTGCCCTGGGAGAAGCACCTTCATGATCATAGTATCTCACCTGGCAGGTAAGTATGAGTTGGGCTAGAGCTGGGGAGGGTCACTGCTCGGGCACCCCCCTGTTAAGTGAAGGAGATCCAACTGAGGCAGCACAAGGGAACTCTCAAAAGAAGAACAAGGCTAGAGGAAGATCTGAAACAAAGAAATCTGACTTTTACCAGAGCTGACCAGAAGAAAACACAAACACAGTCCCCCACTACCACAAATAAAGCAGTCGAGGTGAGGTTCATTCATTGCATTTTGGGTATGCTGACCCCTGTGATTTCCCCAAATGTGGGAAACTCGACTGCTTTATTTGTGGTAGTGGGGGACTGTGTTTGTGTTTTCTTCTGGTCAGCTCTGGTAAAAGTCAGATTTCTTTGTTTCAGATCTTCCTCTAGCCTTGTTCTTCTTTTGAGAGTTCCCTTGTGCTGCCTCAGTTGGATCTCCTTCACTTAACAGGGGGGTGCCCGAGCAGCGACCCTCCCCAGCTCTAGCCCAACTCCTACTTACCTGCCAGGTGAGATACTATGATCATGAAGGTGCTTCTCCCAGGGCAAGGCTCACCCATTGCACTCTGGGTGTGCAGCCCCTGCGATTTCCCCAAATGTGGGAAACTTGACTGCATAATTTGTGTTTCCCCTGGTCGGCTCTCGTATAATTCAGATCTCTTTGTCTCAGATCTCTCTCCAGCCTAGTTTGCTGTCTGTTTCCACTTCTCTTTTCTTCAGCCGCTCCCTTCTATACCCTTGTGCACTATCCTGACTTCTCCTCCCGTCTGCTTACTTTGTGCCTTCCAATGCACAATGCAAACTACAGGTAGTGCTGCTGGGCCCACACCCTTTTACTTGCCTTACAGAGCAGCTCTGGAGCTGTTACAGTGCCCAGCTGCTGCAAGAAATCTGCTTGAATGCTTCAGGGGATGGGACATGGCCAACATGAGCCCCACACCAAAGGAGGGTGGAGCAGAAGGCTGACTAATACTGAAGCACCCCCAAACAACAAACCAAATGCAACAACTAGTGCAAGCATTCCTGGGGGAAGGCCTGCCGCAGATGGATTTGCATATGGTGATGTCATCCAAGCAGTGGGTCAAAGTTGGCTTCAACCCTCGTCTGCATATGAAAACAGAAAAGGGGCGTGCAGGGCATGGTGGCCTTTTGCGGCGCTTGACCGACCCCTAGTTTGCATTAAACACCTCCACCCTCCTTCGGTGTGGGGCTCATGTTGGCTATGCCCCAGCCCCTGAAGCATTCAAGCTGATTTCTTGCAGCAGCTGGGCACTGTAACAGCTCCAGAGCTGCTCTGTAAGGCAAGTAAAAGGGTGTGGGCCCTGCAGCACTACCTGTAGTTTGCATTGTGCATTGGAAGGCACAAAGTAAGCAGACGGGAGGAGAAGTCAGGATAGTGCACAAGGGTATAGAAGGGAGCGGCTGAAGAAAAGAGAAGTGGAAACAGACAGCAAACTAGGCTGGAGAGAGACAAAGAGATCTGAATTATACGAGAGCCGACCAGGGGAAACACAAATTATGCAGTCAAGTTTCCCACATTTGGGGAAATCGCAGGAGCAGCACACCCAGAGTGCAATGGGTGAGCCTTGCCCTGGGAGAAGCACCTTCATGATCATAGTATCTCACCTGGCAGGTAAGTAGGAGTTGGGCTAGAGCTGGGGAGGGTCGCTGCTCGGGTACCCCCCTGTCAAGTGAAGGAGATCCAACTGAGGCAGCACAAGGGAACTCTCGAAAGAAGAACAAGGCAAGAGGAAAATCTGAGACAAAGAAATCTGACTTTTACCAGAGCTGACCAGAGGAAAGCACAAACACAGTCCCCCACTACCACAAATAATGCAGTTGAGTTTCCCACATTTGGGGAAATCACAGGGGTCAGCATACCCAAAATGCAATGAATGAACCTCACCCTGGGAGAACAATCTTCATGACCATGGTATCTCCTATGCAAAATAAGTATGATTTGGAATAGGGCTGGGGAGGGCCGCTGCTCTGGCACATCTCTGTCAAGTAAAGGAGATTCAACTGAGGCAGCACAAGGGAACTCTCATCTGGGGACAACAACTGCAGGGAGAACACATATTTTCAGATGAACATGGGAGGGCAGAAGGCTGCCTAATACTGAAGCACCCCCAAACAACAAACCAAATGCAACAACTAGTGCAAGCATTCCTGGGGGAAGTTCTGCAGAAGACGGATTTGCATACGGTGATGTCATACAAGCAGTGGGTCAAAGTTGGCTTCAACCCTCATCTGCATATGAAAAGAGAAAAGGGGCGTGCAGGGCATGGCGGCCTTTTGCGGTGCTTGGATGACCCCTAGTTCGCATTAAACACCTCCACCCTCCTTTGGTGTGGGGCTTATGTTGGCCATGCCCCATCCCCTGAAGCATTCAAGCAGATTTCTTGCAGCAGCTGGGCACTGTAACAGCTCCAGAGCTGCTCTGTAAGGCAAGTAAAAGGGTGTGGGCCCTGCAGCACTACCTGTAGTTTGCATTGTGCATTGGAAGGCACAAAGTAAGCAGACGGGAGGAGAAGTCAGGATAGTGCACAAGGGTATAGAAGGGAGCGGCTGAAGAAAAGAGAAGTGGAAACAGACAGCAAACTAGGCTGGAGAGAGACCTGAGACAAAGAGATCTGAATTATACGAGAGCCGACCAGGGGAAACACAAATTATGCAGTCAAGTTTCCCACATTTGGGGAAATCGCAGGGGCAGCACACCCAGAGTGCAATGGGTGAGCCTTGCCCTGGGAGAAGCACCTTCATGATCATAGTATCTCACCTGGCAGGTAAGTAGGAGTTGGGCTAGAGCTGGGGAGGGTCTCTGCTCGGGCACCCCCCTGTCAAGTGAAGGAGATCCAACTGAGGCAGCACAAGGGAACTCTCAAAAGAAGAACAAGGCTCTGAAACAAAGAAATCTGACTTTTACCAGAGCTGACCAGAGGAAAACACAAACACAGTCCCCCACTACCACAAATAAAGCAGTCGAGTTTCCCACATTTGGGGAAATCACAGGGGTCAGCATACCCAGAATGCAATGAATGAACCTCACCCTGGGAGAATAATCTTCATGACCATGGTATCTCCTATGCAAAATAAGTATGATTTGGGATAGAGCTGGGGAGGGCCGCTGCTCAGGCACATCTCTGTCAAGTTAAGGAGATTCAACTGAGGCAGCACAAGGGAACTCTCATCTAGGGACAACAACTGCAGGGAGAACACATATTTTCAGATGAACATGGGAGGGCAGACGGCTGCCTAATACTGAAGCACCCCCAAACAACAAACCAAATGCAACAACTAGTGCAAGCATTCCTGGGGGAAGGCCTGCCGCAGATGGATTTGCATATGGTGATGTCATCCAAGCAGTGGGTCAAAGTTGGCTTCAACCCTCGTCTGCATATGAAAACAGAAAAGGGGCGTGCAGGGCATGGTGGCCTTTTGCTGCGCTTGTCTGACCCCTAGTTTGCATTAAACACCTCCACCCTTCTTCGGTGTGGGGCTCATGTTGGCTATGCCCCAGCCCCTGAAGCATTCAAGCTGATTTCTTGCAGCAGCTTGGCACTGCAACAGCTCCAGAGCTGCTCTGTAAGGCAAGTAAAAGGGTGTGGGCCCTGCAGCACTACCTGTAGTTTGCATTGTGCATTGGAAGGCACAAAGTAAGCAGACGGGAGGAGAAGTCAGGATAGTGCACAAGGGTATAGAAGGGAGCGGCTGAAGAAAAGAGAAGTGGAAACAGACAGCAAACTAGGCTGGAGAGAGACCTGAGACAAAGAGATCTGAATTATACGAGAGCCGACCAGGGGAAACACAAATTATGCAGTCAAGTTTCCCACATTTGGGGAAATCGCAGGAGCAGCACACCCAGAGTACAATGGGTGAGCCTTGCCCTGGGAGAAGCACCTTCATGATCATAGTATCTCACCTGGCAGGTAAGTAGGAGTTGGGCTAGAGCTGGGGAGGGTCGCTGCTCGGGTACCCCCCTGTAAAGTGAAGGAGATCCAACTGAGGCAGCACAAGGGAACTCTCGAAAGAAGAACAAGGCTAAAGGAAAATCTGAGACAAAGAAATCTGACTTTTACCAGAGCTGACCAGAGGAAAGCACAAACACAGTCTCCCACTACCACAAATAATGCAGTCAAGTTTCCCACATTTGGGGAAATCACAGGGGTCAGCATACCCAAAATGCAATGAATGAACCTCACCCTGGGAGAAAAATCTTCATGACCATGGTATGTCATATGTATGATTTGGAATAGGGCTGGGGAGGGCCGCTGCTCATGCACATCTCTGTCAAGTAAAGGAGATTCAACTGAGGCAGCACAAGGGAACTCTCATCTTGGGACAACAACTGCAGGGAGAACATATATTTTCAGATGAACATGGGAGGGCAGAAGGCTGCCTAATACTGAAGCACCCCCAAACAACAAACCAAATGCAACAACTAGTGCAAGCATTCCTGGGGGAAGGCCTGCCGCAGATGGATTTGCATATGGTGATGTCATCCAAGCAGTGGGTCAAAGTTGGCTTCAACCCTCGTCTGCATATGAAAAGAGAAAAGGGGCGTGCAGGGCATGGTGGCCTTTTGCGGCGCTTGGCTGACCCCTAGTTTGCATTAAACACCTCCACCCTCCTTTGGTGTGGGGCTCATGTTGGCTATGCCCCAGCCCCTGAAGCATTCAAGCTGATTTCTTGCAGCAGCTGGGCACTGTAACTGCTCCAGAGCTACTCTGTAAGGCAAGTAAAAGGGTGTGGGCCCTGCAGCACTACCTGTAGTTCGCATTGTGCGTTGGAAGGCACGAAGTAAGCAGACGGGAGAAGTCAGGATAGTGCGCAAGGGCATAGAAGGGAGCGGCTCAAGAAAAGAGAAGTGGAAACAGACAGCAAACTAGGCTGGAGAGAGACCTGAGACAAAGAGATCTGAATTATACGAGAGCCGACGAGGGGAAACACAAATTATGCAGTCAAGTTTCCCACATTTGGGGAAATCGCAGGAGCAGCACACCCAGAGTGCAATGGTTGAGCCTTGCCCTGGGAGAAGCACCTTCATGATCATAGTATCTCACCTGGCAGGTAAGTAGGAGTTGGGCTAGAGCTGGGGAGGGTCGCTGCTCGGGTTCCCCCCTGTGAAGTGAAGGAGATCCAACTGAGGCAGCACCAGGGAACTCTCGAAAGAAGAACAAGGCTAGAGGAAGATCTGAGACAAAGAAATCTGACTTTTACCAGAGCTGACCAGAGGAAAGCACAAACACAGTCTCCCACTACCACAAATAATGCAGTCAAGTTTCCCACATTTGGGGAAATCACAGGGGTCAGCATACCCAAAATGCAATGAATGAACCTCACCCTGGGAGAAAAATCTTCATGACCATGGTATCTCCTATGCAAAATAAGTATGATTTGGAATAGGGCTGGGGAGGGCCGCTGCTCATGCACATCTCTGTCAAGTAAAGGAGATTCAACTGAGGCAGCACAAGGGAACTCTCATCTTGGGACAACAACTGCAGGGAGAACATATATTTTCAGATGAACATGGGAGGGCAGAGGACTGCCTAATACTGAAGCACCCCCAAACAACAAACCAAATGCAACAACTAGTGCAAGCATTCCTGGGGGAAGGCCTGCCGCAGATGGATTTGCATATGGTGATGTCATCCAAGCAGTGGGTCAAAGTTGGCTTCAACCCTCGTCTGCATATGAAAAGAGAAAAGGGGCGTGCAGGGCATGGTGGCCTTTTGCGGCGCTTGGCTGACCCCTAGTTTGCATTAAACACCTCCACCCTCCTTTGGTGTGGGGCTCATGTTGGCTATGCCCCAGCCCCTGAAGCATTCAAGCTGATTTCTTGCAGCAGCTGGGCACTGTAACAGCTCCAGAGCTGCTCTGTAAGGCAAGTAAAAGGGTGTGGGCCCTGCAGCACTACCTGTAGTTCGCATTGTGCGTTGGAAGGCACAAAGTAAGCAGACAGGAGGAGAAGTCAGGATAGTGCGCAAGGGCATGGAAGTAAGCGGCTCAAGAAAAGAGAAGTGGAAACAGACAGCAAACTAGGCTGGAGAGAGATCTGAGACAAATAGATCTGAATTATACGAGAGCCGACCTGGGGAAACACAAATTATACAGTCAAGTTTCCCACATTTGGGGAAATCGCAGGAGCAGCACACCCAGAGTGCAATGGGTTAGCCTTGCCCTGGGAGAAGCACCTTCATGATCATAGTATCTCACCTGGCAGGTAAGTAGGAGTTGGGCTAGAGCTGGGGAGGGTCGCTGCTAGGGTACCCCCCTGTAAAGTGAAGGAGATCCAATTAAGGCAGCACAAGGGAACTCTCGAAAGAAGAACAAGGCTAGAGGAAAATCTGAGACAAAGAAATCTGACTTTTACCAGAGCTGACCAGAGGAAAGCACAAACACAGTCCCCCACTACCAAAAATAATGCAGTTGAGTTTCCCACATTTGGGGAAATCACAGGGGTCAGCATACCCAAAATGCAATGAATGAACCTCACCCTGGGAGAAAAATCTTCATGACCATGGTATCTCCTATGCAAAATAAGTATGATTTGGAATAGGGCTGGGGAGGGCCGCTGCTCATGCACATCTCTGTCAAGTAAAGGAGATTTAACTGAGGCAGCACAAGGGAACTCTCATCTGGGGACAACAACTGCAGGGAGAACACATATTTTCAGATGAACATGGGAGGGCAGAAGGCTGCCTAATACTGAAGCACCCCCAAACAACAAACCAAATGCAACAACTAGTGCAAGCATTCCTGGGGGAAGTTCTGCAGAAGACGGATTTGCATACGGTGATGTCATCCAAGCAGTGGGTCAAAGTTGGCTTCAACCCTCATCTGCATATGAAAAGAGAAAAGGGGCGTGCAGGGCATGGCGGCCTTTTGCGGTGCTTGGATGACCCCTAGTTCGCATTAAACACCTCCACCCTCCTTTGGTGTGGGGCTCATGTTGGCCATGCCCCATCCCCTGGAGCATTCAAGCTGATTTCTTGCAGCAGCTGGGCACTGTAACAGCTCCAGAGCTGCTCTGTAAGGCAAGTAAAAGGGTGTGGGCCCTGCAGCACTACCTGTAGTTTGCATTGTGCATTGGAAGGCACAAAGTAAGCAGACGGGAGGAGAAGTCAGGATAGTGCACAAGGGTATAGAAGGGAGCGGCTGAAGAAAAGAGAAGTGGAAACAGACAGCAAACTAGGCTGGAGAGAGACCTGAGACAAAGAGATCTGAATTATACGAGAGCCGACCAAGGGAAACACAAATTATGCAGTCAAGTTTCCCACATTTGGGGAAATCGCAGGGGCAGCACACCCAGAGTGCAATGGGTGAGCCTTGCCCTGGGAGAAGCACCTTCATGATCATAGTATCTCACCTGGCAGGTAAGTAGGAGTTGGGCTAGAGCTGGGGAGGGTCGCTGTTCGGGCACCCCCCTGTCAAGTGAAAGAGATCCAACTGAGGCAGCACAAGGGAACTCTCGAAAGAAGAACAAGGCTAGAGGAAGATCTGAGACAAAGAAATCTGACTTTTTCCAGAGCTGGCCAGAGGAAAGCACAAACACAGTCCCCCACTACCACAAATAATGCAGTCGAGTTTCCCACATTTGGGGAAATCACAGGGGTCAGCATACCCAGAATGCAATGAATGAACCTCACCCTGGGAGAACAATCTTCATGACCATGGTATCGCCTATGCAAAATAAGTATGATTTGGGATAGGGCTGGGGAGGGCCGCTGCTCAGGCACATCTCTGTCAAGTAAAGGAGATTCAACTGAGGCAGCACAAGGGAACTCTCATCTGGGGACAACAACTGCAGGGAGAACACATATTTTCAGATGAACATGTGAGGGCAGAAGGCTGCCTAATACTGAAGCACCCCCAAACAACAAACCAAATGCAACAACTAGTGCAAGCATTCCTGGGGGAAGGCCTGCAGCAGATGGATTTGCATATGGTGATGTCATCCAAGCAGTGGGTCAAAGTTGGCTTCAACCCTCGTCTGCATATGAAAAGAGAAAAGGGGCGTGCAGGGCATGGCGGCCTTTTGCAGCGCTTGGATGACCCCTAGTTTGCATTACACACCTCCTCCCTCCTTCTGTGTGGGGCTCATGTTGGCTATGCCCCAGCCCCTGAAGCATTAAAGCTGATTTCTTGCAGCAGCTGGGCACTGTAACTGCTCCAGAGCTACTCTGTAAGGCAAGTAAAAGGGTGTGGGCCCTGCAGCACTACCTGTAGTTCGCATTGTGCGTTGGAAGGCACGAAGTAAGCAGACGGGAGAAGTCAGGATAGTGCGCAAGGGCATAGAAGGGAGCGGCTCAAGAAAAGAGAAGTGGAAACAGACAGCAAACTAGGCTGGAGAGAGACCTGAGACAAAGAGATCTGAATTATACGAGAGCCGACGAGGGGAAACACAAATTATGCAGTCAAGTTTCCCACATTTGGGGAAATCGCAGGAGCAGCACACCCAGAGTGCAATGGTTGAGCCTTGCCCTGGGAGAAGCACCTTCATGATCATAGTATCTCACCTGGCAGGTAAGTAGGAGTTGGGCTAGAGCTGGGGAGGGTCGCTGCTCGGGTTCCCCCCTGTGAAGTGAAGGAGATCCAACTGAAGCAGCACCAGGGAACTCTCGAAAGAAGAACAAGGCTAGAGGAAGATCTGAGACAAAGAAATCTGACTTTTACCAGAGCTGACCAGAGGAAAGCACAAACACAGTCCCCCACTACCACAAATAATGCAGTCGAGTTTCCCACATTTGGGAAAATCACAGGGGTCAGCATACCCAGAATGCAATGAATGAACCTAACCCTGGGAGAACAATCTTCATGACCATGGTATCTCCTATGCAAAATAAGTATGATTTGGGATAGGGCTGGTGAGGGCCGCTGCTCAGGCACATCTCTGTCAAGTAAAGGAGATTCAACTGAGGCAGCACAAGGGAACTCTCATCTGGGGACAACAACTGCAGGGAGACCACATCTTTTCAGATGAACATGGGAGGGCGGAAGGCTGCCTAATACTGAAGCACCATCAAATATCAAACCATGGCCCTCATTCCGAGTTGATCGCTCGCAAGGCGATTTTAGCAGAGTTACACACGCTAAGCCGCCGCCTACTGGGAGTGAATCTTAGCTTCTTAAAATTGCGACCGATGTATTCGCAATATTGCGATTACAAACTACTTAGCAGTTTCAGAGTAGCTTCAGACTTACTCTGCATCTGCGATCAGTTCAGTGCTTGTCGTTCCTGGTTTGACGTCACAAACACTCCCAGAGTTCGCCCAGACACTCCCCCGTTTCTCCGGCCACTCCTGCGTTTTTTCCGGAAACTGTAGCGTTTTTTCCCACACGCCCATAAAACGGCCTGTTTCCGCCCAGTAACACCCATTTCCTGTCAATCACATTACGATCGCCGGAGCGAAGAAAAAGCCGTGAGTAAAAATACTTTCTTCATTGTAAAATTACTTGGCGCAGTCGCAGTGCGAATATTGCGCATGCGTACTAAGCAGAATTTCACTGCGATGCGATGAAATTTACAGAGCGAACGACTCGGAATGAGGGCCCATATGCAACAACTAGTACAAGCACTCCTGGGGGAAGGTCTGCAGCAGACGGATTTGCATACGGTGATGTAAATCCAAGCAGTGGGCCAAAGTTGACTGGAACCCTCATCTGCATATGAAAAGAGAAAAGGGGCATGCAGGGCATGGCGGCCTTTTGCAGTGCTTGGATGACCCCTAGTTCGCATTAAACACCCCCACCCTCCTTTGGTGTGGGGCTCATGTTGGCCATGCCCCATCCCCTGATGCATTCAAGCTGATTTCTTGCAGCAGCTGGGCACTGTAACAGCTCCAGAGCTGTTCTGTAAGGCAAGTAAAAGTGTGTGGGCCCTGCAGCACCACCTGTTGTTCGCATTGTGCGTTGGAAGGCACAAATTAAGCAGACGGGAGGAGAAGTCAGGATAGTGCGCAAGGGCATTCTTTTCTCTTAGTCCGGGGGCAAGGCTTCAAAATGGGGTCTGCAACGGAGGAGACACAGGGGGCGTGGTCACAGCAGCTTTTCTCTACAGTCTGCACCAGCAGGAGCCTACACCATTTTTTATGATCACGCTGAACTGCAGTGCGACTGCAATGACAGCATGGTCAAGAAGGGAGGCGTCATGCTGGGTGGCCATGCCCTGTCACTGTGCAGGAGCCAGCACCGCTCACACACTAGTCCCCGGGTGCAGCCCCCAACCCCCGGGACACCCGGAGCAACAAAATGTAGATTCAGGCCACCAGGCCACGCCCCTACCTATGAAACCATGCCTCCTTTTTACCATTGCGCTGTTTATCTGCGCGCACTGCATTACAATCTCCCTCGCCACCTCTCTGGGTGTCACCAGTGATAGTGACACCTCTGCCATGCTTGTAGCAGCTGGTCCTAAGATCTACGCCTCAAGCCCTGAGTGTTTGCCCTTGTGACTTGTTGATCATCATAGCGAAGCAGATGCTTACAGAAAACTGCAGGGGCTTAGATTGAAAATAAAAACAATTGATGGGTATAAGGTAGAGAGGAGTGGGTTCGGTTCTCCGAGAACCGAATTCCCCACGAACTCCACGTGGTTTACATTGGTCCGAGGCAGGCTCGGTTGTTCCTGCCTGACTCGGAAAACCTGAACAAGGGAAAATGTCATCATCCCGCTGTCAGATTCTCGTGAGATTCGGATTCCATATAAAGAGCTGCGCGTTGCTGCCATTTTTACTCGTGCATTGAAGAGAGAGCGGAGAGGACGTGGCTATGTTCTCTCAGTGGAAATCTCAATATCAGTGCTCAGTATCAGTGGTTACTTATTGCTGCTCAGTAATACTAGTAGTGTGTCTCTCCTGCTCAGTGTCAGTTCTCAGTAGTATCCTCATCAGTGCTCAGTATCACTGCTCATTGTCTTGTGCTGCATTGTGGTGCTCAGCATACTACAGTACATTACTAATAGTCCAGTGCTGCATCTTGCTGCTCAGTGTCAGTTCTAGTATCCTCATCAGTGCTCACTATCACTGCTCATTGCATTGTGGTGTTCTGTATACTACAGTAACATAGTAATATAGTATATATAGAGGAGCGGGTTCGGTTCTCCGAGAACCGAATTCCCGACGAACTCCACGTGGTTTACACTGGTCCGAGGCAGGCTCGGTTGTTCCTGCCTGACTCGGAAAACCTGAACAAGGGAAAATGTCATCATCCCGCTGTCGGATTCTCGCGAGATTCGGATTCCATATAAAGAGCTGCGCGTTGCCGCCATTTTTACTCGTGCATTGAAGAGAGAGCGGAGAGGACGTGGCTATGTTCTCTCAGTGGAAATCTCAATATCAGTGCTCAGTATCAGTGGTTACTTATTGCTGCTCAGTAATACTAGTAGTGTGTCTCTCCTGCTCAGTGTCAGTTCTCAGTAGTATCCTCATCAGTGCTCAGTATCACTGCTCATTGTCTTGTGCTGCATTGTGGTGCTCAGCATACTACAGTACATTACTAATAGTCCAGTGCTGCATCTTGCTGCTCAGTGTCAGTTCTAGTATCCTCATCAGTGCTCACTATCACTGCTCATTACATTGTGGTGTTCTGTATACTACAGTAACATAGTAATATAGTAACATATGGTAACATAGTTTTTGAGGTTGAATAGAGGCAAATTGCCCATCGTGTTCAACCTGTTTTAAGTTGTGATGATTCTACATACTTGCTGAATAATGTTTTATGACTAGTTAGCTACTATAACTCATGTTACCCCCGGATTAACCATGTTGATATTTTAAGTATTATAACCTTGGATAGCTTTTTCATTCAGAAATGTATCCATTCCTTTTTTAAATCCAATTACAGAGTCCGCCATTACCACCTTCCCTGGCAGGGAATTCCACATCCTGATTGCCCTAACAGTGAAGATCATAGTATCTCACCTGGCAGGTAAGTAGGAGTTGGGCTAGAGCTGTGGAGGATTGCTGCTCGGGCACCCCCTGTCAAGTGAAGGAGATCCAACTGAGGCAGCACAAGGGAACTCTCGAAAGAAGAACAAGGCTAGAGGAAGATCTGAGACAAAGAAATCTGACTTTTACCAGAGCTGACCAGAGGAAAGCACAAACACAGTCCCCCACTACCACAAATAATGCAGTCGAGTTTCCCACATTTGGGGAAATCACAGGGGTCAGCATACCCAGAGTGCAATGAATGAACCTCACCCTGGGAGAACAATCTTCATGACCATGGTATCTCCTATGCAAAATAAGTATGATTTGGGATAGGGCTGGGGAGGGCCGCTGCTCAGGCACATCTCTGTCAAGTAAAGGAGATTCAACTGAGGCAGCACAAGGGAACTCTCATCTGGGGACAACAACTGCAGGGAGAACACATATTTTCAGATGAACATGGGAGGGCAGAAGGCTGCCTAATACTGAAGCACCCCCAAACAACAAACCAAATGCAACTACTAGTGCAAGCATTCCTGGGGGAAGGCCTGCAGCAGACGGATTTGCATATGGTGATGTCATCCAAGCAGTGGGTCAAAGTTGGCTTCAACCCTCGTCTGCATATTAAAATAAAAAAGGGGTGTGCAGGGCATGGCTGCCTTTTGCGGTGCTTGGATGACCCCTAGTTCGCATTAAACACCTCCACCCTCCTTCGGTGTGGG
This sequence comes from Pseudophryne corroboree, assembly GCF_028390025.1. Classification (NCBI taxonomy): domain Eukaryota; kingdom Metazoa; phylum Chordata; class Amphibia; order Anura; family Myobatrachidae; genus Pseudophryne; species Pseudophryne corroboree. The sequence continues at coordinate 68,550 of NW_026967844.1, read as the reverse complement.
GCTCATGTTGGCTATGCCCCAGCCCCTGAAGCATTCAAGCTGATTTCTTGCAGCAGCTGGGCACTGTAACAGCTCCAGAGCTGCTCTGTAAAGCAAGTAAAAGGGTGTGGGCCCTGCAGCACTACTTGTAGTTTGCATTGTGCGTTGGAAGGCACAAAGTAAGCAGACGGGGAAGTCAGGATAGTGCACAAGGGCATAGAAGGGAGCGGCTGAAGAAAAGAGAAGTGGAAACAGACAGCAAACTAGACTGGAGAGAGACCTGAGACAAAGAGATCTGAATTATACGAGAGCCGACCAGGGGAAACACAAATTATGCAGTCAAGTTTCCCACATTTGGGGAAATCGCAGGGGCAGCACACCCAGAGTGCAATGGGTGAGCCTTGCCCTGGGAGAAGCACCTTCATGATCATAGTATCTCACCTGGCAGGTAAGTAGGAGTTGGGCTAGAGCTGGGGAGGGTCTCTGCTCGGGCACCCCCCTGTCAAGTGAAGGAGATCCAACTGAGGCAGCACAAGGGAACTCTCAAAAGAAGAACAAGGCTCTGAAACAAAGAAATCTGACTTTTACCAGAGCTGACCAGAGGAAAACACAAACACAGTCCCCCACTACCACAAATAAAGCAGTCGAGTTTCCCACATTTGGGGAAATCACAGGGGTCAGCATACCCAGAATGCAATGAATGAACCTCACCCTGGGAGAATAATCTTCATGACCATGGTATCTCCTATGCAAAATAAGTATGATTTGGGATAGAGCTGGGGAGGGCCGCTGCTCAGGCACATCTCTGTCAAGTTAAGGAGATTCAACTGAGGCAGCACAAGGGAACTCTCATCTAGGGACAACAACTGCAGGGAGAACACATATTTTCAGATGAACAAGGGAGGGCAGAAGGCTGCCTAATACTGAAGCACCCCCAAACAACAAACCAAATGCAACAACTAGTGCAAGCATTCCTGGGGGAAGGCCTGCCGCAGATGGATTTGCATATGGTGATGTCATCCAAGCAGTGGGTCAAAGTTGGCTTCAACCCTCGTCTGCATATGAAAACAGAAAAGGGGCGTGCAGGGCATGGTGGCCTTTTGCTGCGCTTGTCTGACCCCTAGTTTGCATTAAACACCTCCACCCTCCTTCGGTGTGGGGCTCATGTTGGCTATGCCCCAGCCCCTGAAGCATTCAAGCTGATTTCTTGCAGCAGCTTGGCACTGCAACAGCTCCAGAGCTGCTCTGTAAGGCAAGTAAAAGGGTGTGGGCCCTGCAGCACTACCTGTAGTTTGCATTGTGCATTGGAAGGCACAAAGTAAGCAGACGGGAGGAGAAGTCAGGATAGTGCACAAGGGTATAGAAGGGAGCGGCTGAAGAAAAGAGAAGTGGAAACAGACAGCAAACTAGGCTGGAGAGAGACCTGAGACAAAGAGATCTGAATTATACGAGAGCCGACCAGGGGAAACACAAATTATGCAGTCAAGTTTCCCACATTTGGGGAAATCGCAGGAGCAGCACACCCAGAGTACAATGGGTGAGCCTTGCCCTGGGAGAAGCACCTTCATGATCATAGTATCTCACCTGGCAGGTAAGTAGGAGTTGGGCTAGAGCTGGGGAGGGTCGCTGCTCGGGCACCCCCCTGTAAAGTGAAGGAGATCCAACTGAGGCAGCACAAGGGAACTCTCGAAAGAAGAACAAGGCTAAAGGAAAATCTGAGACAAAGAAATCTGACTTTTACCAGAGCTGACCAGAGGAAAGCACAAACACAGTCTCCCACTACCACAAATAATGCAGTCAAGTTTCCCACATTTGGGGAAATCACAGGGGTCAGCATACCCAAAATGCAATGAATGAACCTCACCCTGGGAGAAAAATCTTCATGACCATGGTATCTCCTATGCAAAATAAGTATGATTTGGAATAGGGCTGGGGAGGGCCGCTGCTCATGCACATCTCTGTCAAGTAAAGGAGATTCAACTGAGGCAGCACAAGGGAACTCTCATCTTGGGACAACAACTGCAGGGAGAACATATATTTTCAGATGAACATGGGAGGGCAGAAGGCTGCCTAATACTGAAGCACCCCCAAACAACAAACCAAATGCAACAACTAGTGCAAGCATTCCTGGGGGAAGGCCTGCCGCAGATGGATTTGCATATGGTGATGTCATTCAAGCAGTGGGTCAAAGTTGGCTTCAACCCTCGTCTGCATATGAAAAGAGAAAAGGGGCGTGCAGGGCATGGTGGCCTTTTGCGGCGCTTGGCTGACCCCTAGTTTGCATTAAACACCTCCACCCTCCTTTGGTGTGGGGCTCATGTTGGCTATGCCCCAGCCCCTGAAGCATTCAAGCTGATTTCTTGCAGCAGCTGGGCACTGTAACAGCTCCAGAGCTGCTCTGTAAGGCAAGTAAAAGGGTCTGGGCCCTGCAGCACTACCTGTAGATCGCATTGTGCGTTGGAAGGCACAAAGTAAGCAGACAGGAGGAGAAGTCAGGATAGTGCGCAAGGGCATAGAAGGGAGCGGCTCAAGAAAAGAGAAGTGGAAACAGACAGCAAACTAGGCTGGAGAGAGACCTGAGACAAAGAGATCTGAATTATACGAGAGCCGACCAGGGGAAACACAAATTATGCAGTCAAGTTTCCCACATTTGGGGAAATCGCAGGGGCAGCACACCCAGAGTGCAATGGGTGAGCCTTGCCCTGGGAGAAGCACCTTCATAATCATAGTATCTCACCTGGCAGGTAAGTAGGAGTTGGGCTAGAGCTGGGGAGGGTCGCTGTTCGGGCACCCCCCTGTGAAGTGAAGGAGATCCAACTGAGGTAGCACAAGGGAACTCTCGAAAGAAGAACAAGGCTAGAGGAAGATCTGAGACAAAGAAATCTGACTTTTTCCAGAGCTGACCAGAGGAAAGCACAAACACAGTCCCCCACTACCACAAATAATGCTGTCGAGTTTCCCACATTTGGGGAAATCACAGGGGTCAGCATACCCAGAATGCAATGAATGAACCTCACCTTGGGAGAACAATCTTCATGACCATGGTATCGCCTATGCAAAATAAGTATGATTTGGGATAGGGCTGGGGAGGGCCGCTGCTCAGGCACATCTCTGTCAAGTAAAGGAGATTCAACTGAGGCAGCACAAGGGAACTCTCATCTGGGGACAACAACTGCAGGGAGAACACATATTTTCTGATGTACATGTGAGGGCAGAAGGCTGCCTAATACTGAAGCACCCCCAAACAACAAACCAAATGCAACAACTAGTGCAAGCATTCCTGGGGGAAGGCCTGCAGCAGATGGATTTGCATATGGTGATGTCATCCAAGCAGTGGGTCAAAGTTGGCTTCAACCCTCGTCTGCATATGAAAAGAGAAAAGGGGCGTGCAGGGCATGGCGGCCTTTTGCAGCGCTTGGATGACCCCTAGTTCGCATTACACACCTCCACCCTCCTTCGGTGTGGGGCTCATGTTGGCTATGCCCCAGCCCCTGAAGCATTCAAGCTGATTTCTTGCAGCAGCTGGGCACTGTAACTGCTCCAGAGCTACTCTGTAAGGCAAGTAAAAGGGTGTGGACCCTGCAGCACTACCTGTAGTTCGCATTGTGCGTTGGAAGGCACGAAGTAAGCAGACGGGAGAAGTCAGGATAGTGCGCAAGGGCATAGAAGGGAGCGGCTCAAGAAAAGAGAAGTGGAAACAGACAGCAAACTAGGCTGGAGAGAGACCTGAGACAAAGAGATCTGAATTATACGAGAGCCGACGAGGGGAAACACAAATTATGCAGTCAAGTTTCCCACATTTGGGGAAATCGCAGGAGCAGCACACCCAGAGTGCAATGGTTGAGCCTTGCCCTGGGAGAAGCACCTTCATGATCATAGTATCTCACCTGGCAGGTAAGTAGGAGTTGGGCTAGAGCTGGGGAGGGTCGCTGCTCGGGTTCCCCCCTGTGAAGTGAAGGAGATCCAACTGAGGCAGCACCAGGGAACTCTTGAAAGAAGAACAAGGCTAGAGGAAGATCTGAGACAAAGAAATCTGACTTTTACCAGAGCTGACCAGAGGAAAGCACAAACACAGTCTCCCACTACCACAAATAATGCAGTCAAGTTTCCCACATTTGGGGAAATCACAGGGGTCAGCATACCCAAAATGCAATGAATGAACCTCACCCTGGGAGAAAAATCTTCATGACCATGGTATCTCCTATGCAAAATAAGTATGATTTGGAATAGGGCTGGGGAGGGCCGCTGCTCATGCACATCTCTGTCAAGTAAAGGAGATTCAACTGAGGCAGCACAAGGGAACTCTCATCTTGGGACAACAACTGCAGGGAGAACATATATTTTCAGATGAACATGGGAGGGCAGAAGGCTGCCTAATACTGAAGCACCCCCAAACAACAAACCAAATGCAACAACTAGTGCAAGCATTCCTGGGGGAAGGCCTGCCGCAGATGGATTTGCATATGGTGATGTCATCCAAGCAGTGGGTCAAAGTTGGCTTCAACCCTCGTCTGCATATGAAAAGAGAAAAGGGGCGTGCAGGGCATGGTGGCCTTTTGCGGCGCTTGGCTGACCCCTAGTTTGCATTAAACACCTCCACCCTCCTTTGGTGTGGGGCTCATGTTGGCTATGCCCCAGCCCCTGAAGCATTCAAGCTGATTTCTTGCAGCAGCTGGGCACTGTAACAGCTCCAGAGCTGCTCTGTAAGGCAAGTAAAAGGGTGTGGGCCCTGCAGCACTACCTGTAGTTCGCATTGTGCGTTGGAAGGCACAAAGTAAGCAGACAGGAGGAGAAGTCAGGATAGTGCGCAAGGGCATAGAAGGGAGCGGCTCAAGAAAAGAGAAGTGGAAACAGACAGCAAACTAGGCTGGAGAGAGACCTGAGACAAAGAGATCTGAATTATACGAGAGCCGACCAGGGGAAACACAAATTATACAGTCAAGTTTCCCACATTTGGGGAAATCGCAGGAGCAGCACACCCAGAGTGCAATGGGTTAGCCTTGCCCTGGGAGAAGCACCTTCATGATCATAGTATCTCACCTGGCAGGTAAGTAGGAGTTGGGCTAGAGCTGGGGAGGGTCGCTGCTCGGGTACCCCCCTGTAAAGTGAAGGAGATCCAACTAAGGCAGCACAAGGGAACTCTCGAAAGAACAAGGCTAGAGGAAAATCTGAGACAAAGAAATCTGACTTTTACCAGAGCTGACCAGAGGAAAGCACAAACACAGTCCCCCACTACCACAAATAATGCAGCTGAGTTTCCCACATTTGGGGAAATCACAGGGGTCAGCATACCCAAAATGCAATGAATGAACCTCACCCTGGGAGAAAAATCTTCATGACCATGGTATCTCCTATGCAAAATAAGTATGATTTGGAATAGGGCTGGGGAGGGCCGCTGCTCATGCACATCTCTGTCAAGTAAAGGAGATTTAACTGAGGCAGCACAAGGGAACTCTCATCTGGGGACAACTGCAGGGAGAACACATATTTTCAGATGAACATGGGAGGGCAGAAGGCTGCCTAATACTGAAGCACCCCCAAACAACAAACCAAATGCAACAACTAGTGCAAGCATTCCTGGGGGAAGTTCTGCAGAAGACGGATTTGCATACGGTGATGTCATCCAAGCAGTGGGTCAAAGTTGGCTTCAACCCTCATCTGCATATGAAAAGAGAAAAGGGGCGTGCAGGGCATGGCGGCCTTTTGCGGTGCTTGGATGACCCCTAGTTCGCATTAAACACCTCCACCCTCCTTTGGTGTGGGGCTCATGTTGGCCATGCCCCATCCCCTGAAGCATTCAAGCTGATTTCTTGCAGCAGCTGGGCACTGTAACAGCTCCAGAGCTGCTCTGTAAGGCAAGTAAAAGGGTGTGGGCCCTGCAGCACTACCTGTAGTTTGCATTGTGCATTGGAAGGCACAAAGTAAGCAGACGGGAGGAGAAGTCAGGATAGTGCACAAGGGTATAGAAGGGAGCGGCTGAAGAAAAGAGAAGTGGAAACAGACAGCAAACTAGGCTGGAGAGAGACCTGAGACAAAGAGATCTGAATTATACGAGAGCCGACCAAGGGAAACACAAATTATGCAGTCAAGTTTCCCACATTTGGGGAAATCGCAGGGGCAGCACACCCAGAGTGCAATGGGTGAGCCTTGCCCTGGGAGAAGCACCTTCATGATCATAGTATCTCACCTGGCAGGTAAGTAGGAGTTGGGCTAGAGCTGGGGAGGGTCGCTGTTCGGGCACCCCCCTGTCAAGTGAAAGAGATCCAACTGAGGCAGCACAAGGGAACTCTCGAAAGAAGAACAAGGCTAGAGGAAGATCTGAGACAAAGAAATCTGACTTTTTCCAGAGCTGGCCAGAGGAAAGCACAAACACAGTCCCCCACTACCACAAATAATGCAGTCGAGTTTCCCACATTTGGGGAAATCACAGGGGTCAGCATACCCAGAATGCAATGAATGAACCTCACCCTGGGAGAACAATCTTCATGACCATGGTATCGCCTATGCAAAATAAGTATGATTTGGGATAGGGCTGGGGAGGGCCGCTGCTCAGGCACATCTCTGTCAAGTAAAGGAGATTCAACTGAGGCAGCACAAGGGAACTCTCATCTGGGGACAACAACTGCAGGGAGAACACATATTTTCAGATGAACATGTGAGGGCAGAAGGCTGCCTAATACTGAAGCACCCCCAAACAACAAACCAAATGCAACAACTAGTGCAAGCATTCCTGGGGGAAGGCCTGCAGCAGATGGATTTGCATATGGTGATGTCATCCAAGCAGTGGGTCAAAGTTGGCTTCAACCCTCGTCTGCATATGAAAAGAGAAAAGGGGCGTGCAGGGCATGGCGGCCTTTTGCAGCGCTTGGATGACCCCTAGTTTGCATTACACACCTCCTCCCTCCTTCGGTGTGGGGCTCATGTTGGCTATGCCCCAGCCCCTGAAGCATTCAAGCTGATTTCTTGCAGCAGCTTGGCACTGCAACAGCTCCAGAGCTGCTCTGTAAGGCAAGTAAAAGGGTGTGGGCCCTGCAGCACTACCTGTAGTTTGCATTGTGCATTGGAAGGCACAAAGTAAGCAGACGGGAGGAGAAGTCAGGATAGTGCACAAGGGTATAGAAGGGAGCGGCTGAAGAAAAGAGAAGTGGAAACAGACAGCAAACTAGGCTGGAGAGAGACCTGAGACAAAGAGATCTGAATTATACGAGAGCCGACCAGAGGAAAGCACAAACACAGTCTCCCACTACCACAAATAATGCAGTCAAGTTTCCCACATTTGGGGAAATCACAGGGGTCAGCATACCCAAAATGCAATGAATGAACCTCACCCTGGGAGAAAAATCTTCATGACCATGGTATCTCCTATGCAAAATAAGTATGATTTGGAATAGGGCTGGGGAGGGCCGCTGCTCATGCACATCTCTGTCAAGTAAAGGAGATTCAACTGAGGCAGCACAAGGGAACTCTCATCTTGGGACAACAACTGCAGGGAGAACATATATTTTCAGATGAACATGGGAGGGCAGAAGGCTGCCTAATACTGAAGCACCCCCAAACAACAAACCAAATGCAACAACTAGTGCAAGCATTCCTGGGGGAAGGCCTGCCGCAGATGGATTTGCATATGGTGATGTCATCCAAGCAGTGGGTCAAAGTTGGCTTCAACCCTCGTCTGCATATGAAAAGAGAAAAGGGGCGTGCAGGGCATGGTGGCCTTTTGCGGCGCTTGGCTGACCCCTAGTTTGCATTAAACACCTCCACCCTCCTTTGGTGTGGGGCTCATGTTGGCTATGCCCCAGCCCCTGAAGCATTCAAGCTGATTTCTTGCAGCAGCTGGGCACTGTAACAGCTCCAGAGCTGCTCTGTAAGGCAAGTAAAAGGGTCTGGGCCCTGCAGCACCACCTGTAGATCGCATTGTGCGTTGGAAGGCACAAAGTAAGCAGACAGGAGGAGAAGTCAGGATAGTGCGCAAGGGCATAGAAGGGAGCGGCTCAAGAAAAGAGAAGTGGAAACAGACAGCAAACTAGGCTGGAGAGAGACCTGAGACAAAGAGATCTGAATTATACGAGAGCCGACCAGGGGAAACACAAATTATGCAGTCAAGTTTCCCACATTTGGGGAAATCGCAGGGGCAGCACACCCAGAGTGCAATGGGTGAGCCTTGCCCTGGGAGAAGCACCTTCATAATCATAGTATCTCACCTGGCAGGTAAGTAGGAGTTGGGCTAGAGCTGGGGAGGGTCGCTGTTCGGGCACCCCCCTGTGAAGTGAAGGAGATCCAACTGAGGTAGCACAAGGGAACTCTCGAAAGAAGAACAAGGCTAGAGGAAGATCTGAGACAAAGAAATCTGACTTTTTCCAGAGCTGACCAGAGGAAAGCACAAACACAGTCCCCCACTACCACAAATAATGCTGTCGAGTTTCCCACATTTGGGGAAATCACAGGGGTCAGCATACCCAGAATGCAATGAATGAACCTCACCTTGGGAGAACAATCTTCATGACCATGGTATCGCCTATGCAAAATAAGTATGATTTGGGATAGGGCTGGGGAGGGCCGCTGCTCAGGCACATCTCTGTCAAGTAAAGGAGATTCAACTGAGGCAGCACAAGGGAACTCTCATCTGGGGACAACAACTGCAGGGAGAACACATATTTTCAGATGAACATGTGAGGGCAGAAGGCTGCCTAATACTGAAGCACCCCCAAACAACAAACCAAATGCAACAACTAGTGCAAGCAATCCTGGGGGAAGGCCTGCAGCAGATGGATTTGCATATGGTGATGTCATCCAAGCAGTGGGTCAAAGTTGGCTTCAACCCTCGTCTGCATATGAAAAGAGAAAAGGGGCGTGCAGGGCATGGCGGCCTTTTGCAGCGCTTGGATGACCCCTAGTTCGCATTACACACCTCCACCCTCCTTCGGTGTGGGGCTCATGTTGGCTATGCCCCAGCCCCTGAAGCATTCAAGCTGATTTCTTGCAGCAGCTGGGCACTGTAACTGCTCCAGAGCTACTCTGTAAGGCAAGTAAAAGGGTGTGGACCCTGCAGCACTACCTGTAGTTCGCATTGTGCGTTGGAAGGCACGAAGTAAGCAGACGGGAGAAGTCAGGATAGTGCGCAAGGGCATAGAAGGGAGCGGCTCAAGAAAAGAGAAGTGGAAACAGACAGCAAACTAGGCTGGAGAGAGACCTGAGACAAAGAGATCTGAATTATACGAGAGCCGACGAGGGGAAACACAAATTATGCAGTCAAGTTTCCCACATTTGGGGAAATCGCAGGAGCAGCACACCCAGAGTGCAATGGTTGAGCCTTGCCCTGGGAGAAGCACCTTCATGATCATAGTATCTCACCTGGCAGGTAAGTAGGAGTTGGGCTAGAGCTGGGGAGGGTCGCTGCTCGGGTTCCCCCCTGTGAAGTGAAGGAGATCCAACTGAGGCAGCACCAGGGAACTCTTGAAAGAAGAACAAGGCTAGAGGAAGATCTGAGACAAAGAAATCTGACTTTTACCAGAGCTGACCAGAGGAAAGCACAAACACAGTCTCCCACTACCACAAATAATGCAGTCAAGTTTCCCACATTTGGGGAAATCACAGGGGTCAGCATACCCAAAATGCAATGAATGAACCTCACCCTGGGAGAAAAATCTTCATGACCATGGTATCTCCTATGCAAAATAAGTATGATTTGGAATAGGGCTGGGGAGGGCCGCTGCTCATGCACATCTCTGTCAAGTAAAGGAGATTCAACTGAGGCAGCACAAGGGAACTCTCATCTTGGGACAACAACTGCAGGGAGAACATATATTTTCAGATGAACATGGGAGGGCAGAAGACTGCCTAATACTGAAGCACCCCCAAACAACAAACCAAATGCAACAACTAGTGCAAGCATTCCTGGGGGAAGGCCTGCCGCAGATGGATTTGCATATGGTGATGTCATCCAAGCAGTGGGTCAAAGTTGGCTTCAACCCTCGTCTGCATATGAAAAGAGAAAAGGGGCGTGCAGGGCATGGTGGCCTTTTGCGGCGCTTGGCTGACCCCTAGTTTGCATTAAACACCTCCACCCTCCTTTGGTGTGGGGCTCATGTTGGCTATGCCCCAGCCCCTGAAGCATTCAAGCTGATTTCTTGCAGCAGCTGGGCACTGTAACAGCTCCAGAGCTGCTCTGTAAGGCAAGTAAAAGGGTGTGGGCCCTGCAGCACTACCTGTAGTTCGCATTGTGCGTTGGAAGGCACAAAGTAAGCAGACAGGAGGAGAAGTCAGGATAGTGCGCAAGGGCATAGAAGGGAGCGGCTCAAGAAAAGAGAAGTGGAAACAGACAGCAAACTAGGCTGGAGAGAGACCTGAGACAAAGAGATCTGAATTATACGAGAGCCGACCAGGGGAAACACAAATTATACAGTCAAGTTTCCCACATTTGGGGAAATCGCAGGAGCAGCACACCCAGAGTGCAATGGGTTAGCCTTGCCCTGGGAGAAGCACCTTCATGATCATAGTATCTCACCTGGCAGGTAAGTAGGAGTTGGGCTAGAGCTGGGGAGGGTCGCTGCTCGGGTACCCCCCTGTAAAGTGAAGGAGATCCAACTAAGGCAGCACAAGGGAACTCTCGAAAGAAGAACAAGGCTAGAGGAAAATCTGAGACAAAGAAATCTGACTTTTACCAGAGCTGACCAGAGGAAAGCACAAACACAGTCCCCCACTACCACAAATAATGCAGCTGAGTTTCCCACATTTGGGGAAATCACAGGGGTCAGCATACCCAAAATGCAATGAATGAACCTCACCCTGGGAGAAAAATCTTCATGACCATGGTATCTCCTATGCAAAATAAGTATGATTTGGAATAGGGCTGGGGAGGGCCGCTGCTCATGCACATCTCTGTCAAGTAAAGGAGATTTAACTGAGGCAGCACAAGGGAACTCTCATCTGGGGACAACAACTGCAGGGAGAACACATATTTTCAGATGAACATGGGAGGGCAGAAGGCTGCCTAATACTGAAGCACCCCCAAACAACAAACCAAATGCAACAACTAGTGCAAGCATTCCTGGGGGAAGTTCTGCAGAAGACGGATTTGCATACGGTGATGTCATCCAAGCAGTGGGTCAAAGTTGGCTTCAACCCTCATCTGCATATGAAAAGAGAAAAGGGGCGTGCAGGGCATGGCGGCCTTTTGCGGTGCTTGGATGACCCCTAGTTCGCATTAAACACCTCCACCCTCCTTTGGTGTGGGGCTCATGTTGGCCATGCCCCATCCCCTGAAGCATTCAAGCTGATTTCTTGCAGCAGCTGGGCACTGTAACAGCTCCAGAGCTGCTCTGTAAGGCAAGTAAAAGGGTGTGGGCCCTGCAGCACTACCTGTAGTTTGCATTGTGCATTGGAAGGCACAAAGTAAGCAGACGGGAGGAGAAGTCAGGATAGTGCACAAGGGTATAGAAGGGAGCGGCTGAAGAAAAGAGAAGTGGAAACAGACAGCAAACTAGGCTGGAGAGAGACCTGAGACAAAGAGATCTGAATTATACGAGAGCCGACCAAGGGAAACACAAATTATGCAGTCAAGTTTCCCACATTTGGGGAAATCGCAGGGGCAGCACACCCAGAGTGCAATGGGTGAGCCTTGCCCTGGGAGAAGCACCTTCATGATCATAGTATCTCACCTGGCAGGTAAGTAGGAGTTGGGCTAGAGCTGGGGAGGGTCGCTGTTCGGGCACCCCCCTGTCAAGTGAAAGAGATCCAACTGAGGCAGCACAAGGGAACTCTCGAAAGAAGAACAAGGCTAGAGGAAGATCTGAGACAAAGAAATCTGACTTTTTCCAGAGCTGGCCAGAGGAAAGCACAAACACAGTCCCCCACTACCACAAATAATGCAGTCGAGTTTCTCACATTTGGGGAAATCACAGGGGTCAGCATACCCAGAATGCAATGAATGAACCTCACCCTGGGAGAACAATCTTCATGACCATGGTATCGCCTATGCAAAATAAGTATGATTTGGGATAGGGCTGGGGAGGGCCGCTGCTCAGGCACATCTCTGTCAAGTAAAGGAGATTCAACTGAGGCAGCACAAGGGAACTCTCATCTGGGGACAACAACTGCAGGGAGAACACATATTTTCAGATGAACATGTGAGGGCAGAAGGCTGCCTAATACTGAAGCACCCCCAAACAACAAACCAAATGCAACAACTAGTGCAAGCATTCCTGGGGGAAGGCCTGCAGCAGATGGATTTGCATATGGTGATGTCATCCAAGCAGTGGGTCAAAGTTGGCTTCAACCCTCGTCTGCATATGAAAAGAGAAAAGGGGCGTGCAGGGCATGGCGGCCTTTTGCAGCGCTTGGATGACCCCTAGTTTGCATTACACACCTCCTCCCTCCTTCGGTGTGGGGCTCATGTTGGCTATGCCCCAGCCCCTGAAGCATTCAAGCTGATTTCTTGCAGCAGCTGGGCACTGTAACTGCTCCAGAGCTACTCTGTAAGGCAAGTAAAAGGGTGTGGGCCCTGCAGCACTACCTGTAGTTCGCATTGTGCGTTGGAAGGCACGAAGTAAGCAGACGGGAGAAGTCAGGATAGTGCGCAAGGGCATAGAAGGGAGCGGCTCAAGAAAAGAGAAGTGGAAACAGACAGCAAACTAGGCTGGAGAGAGACCTGAGACAAAGAGATCTGAATTATACGAGAGCCGACGAGGGGAAACACAAATTATGCAGTCAAGTTTCCCACATTTGGGGAAATCGCAGGAGCAGCACACCCAGAGTGCAATGGTTGAGCCTTGCCCTGGGAGAAGCACCTTCATGATCATAGTATCTCACCTGGCAGGTAAGTAGGAGTTGGGCTAGAGCTGGGGAGGGTCGCTGCTCGGGTTCCCCCCTGTGAAGTGAAGGAGATCCAACTGAAGCAGCACCAGGGAACTCTCGAAAGAAGAACAAGGCTAGAGGAAGATCTGAGACAAAGAAATCTGACTTTTACCAGAGCTGACCAGAGGAAAGCACAAACACAGTCCCCCACTACCACAAATAATGCAGTCGAGTTTCCCACATTTGGGAAAATCACAGGGGTCAGCATACCCAGAATGCAATGAATGAACCTCACCCTGGGAGAACAATCTTCATGACCATGGTATCTCCTATGCAAAATAAGTATGATTTGGGATAGGGCTGGTGAGGGCCGCTGCTCAGGCACATCTCTGTCAAGTAAAGGAGATTCAACTGAGGCAGCACAAGGGAACTCTCATCTGGGGACAACAACTGCAGGGAGACCACATCTTTTCAGATGAACATGGGAGGGCGGAAGGCAGCCTAATACTGAAGCACCATCAAATATCAAACCATGGCCCTCATTCCGAGTTGATCGCTCGCAAGGCGATTTTAGCAGAGTTACACACGCTAAGCCGCCGCCTACTGGGAGTGAATCTTAGCTTCTTAAAATTGCGACCGATGTATTCGCAATATTGCGATTACAAACTACTTAGCAGTTTCAGAGTAGCTTCAGACTTACTCGGCATCTGCGATCAGTTCAGTGCTTGTCGTTCCTGGTTTGACGTCACAAACACTCCCAGAGTTCGCCCAGACACTCCCCCGTTTCTCCGGCCACTCCTGCGTTTTTTCCGGAAACTGTAGCGTTTTTTCCCACACGCCCATAAAACGGCCTGTTTCCGCCCAGTAACACCCATTTCCTGTCAATCACATTACGATCGCCGGAGCGAAGAAAAAGCCGTGAGTAAAAATACTTTCTTCATTGTAAAATTACTTGGCGCAGTCGCAGTGCGAATATTGCGCATGCGTACTAAGCAGAATTTCACTGCGATGCGATGAAATTTACAGAGCGAACGACTCGGAATGAGGGCCCATATGCAACAACTAGTACAAGCACTCCTGGGGGAAGGTCTGCAGCAGACGGATTTGCATACGGTGATGTAAATCCAAGCAGTGGGCCAAAGTTGACTGGAACCCTCATCTGCATATGAAAAGAGAAAAGGGGCATGCAGGGCATGGCGGCCTTTTGCAGTGCTTGGATGACCCCTAGTTCGCATTAAACACCTCCACCCTCCTTTGGTGTGGGGCTCATGTTGGCCATTCCCCATCCCCTGATGCATTCAAGCTGATTTCTTGCAGCAGCTGGGCACTGTAACAGCTCCAGAGCTGTTCTGTAAGGCAAGTAAAAGGGTGTGGGCCCTGCAGCACCACCTGTTGTTCGCATTGTGCGTTGGAAGGCACAAATTAAGCAGACGGGAGGAGAAGTCAGGATAGTGCGCAAGGGCATTCTTTTCTCTTAGTCCGGGGGCAAGGCTTCAAAATGGGGTCTGCAACGGAGGAGACACAGGGGGCGTGGTCACAGCAGCTTTTCTCTACAGTCTGCACCAGCAGGAGCCTACACCATTTTTTATGATCACGCTGAACTGCAGTGCGACTGCAATTACAGCATGGTCAAGAAGGGAGGCGTCATGCTGGGTGGCCATGCCCTGTCACTGTGCAGGAGCCAGCACCGCTCACACACTAGTCCCCGGGTGCAGCCCCCAACCCCCGGGACACCCGGAGCAACAAAATGTAGATTCAGGCCACCAGGCCACGCCCCTACCTATGAAACCATGCCTCCTTTTTACCATTGCGCTGTTTATCTGCGCGCACTGCATTACAATCTCCCTCGCCACCTCTCTGGGTGTCACCAGTGATAGTGACACCTCTGCCATGCTTGTAGCAGCTGGTCCTAAGATCTACGCCTCAAGCCCTGAGTGTTTGCCCTTGTGACTTGTTGATCATCATAGCGAAGCAGATGCTTACAGAAAACTGCAGGGGCTTAGATTGAAAATAAAAACAATTGATGGGTATAAGGTAGAGAGGAGCGGGTTCGGTTCTCCGAGAACCGAATTCCCCACGAACTCCACGTGGTTTACATTGGTCCGAGGCAGGCTCGGTTGTTCCTGCCTGACTCGGAAAACCTGAACAAGGGAAAATGTCATCATCCCGCTGTCAGATTCTCGTGAGATTCGGATTCCATATAAAGAGCTGCGCGTTGCTGCCATTTTTACTCGTGCATTGAAGAGAGAGCGGAGAGGACGTGGCTATGTTCTCTCAGTGGAAATCTCAATATCAGTGCTCAGTATCAGTGGTTACTTATTGCTGCTCAGTAATACTAGTAGTGTGTCTCTCCTGATCAGTGTCAGTTCTCAGTAGTATCCTCATCAGTGCTCAGTATCACTGCTCATTGTCTTGTGCTGCATTGTGGTGCTCAGCATACTACAGTACATTACTAATAGTCCAGTGCTGCATCTTGCTGCTCAGTGTCAGTTCTAGTATCCTCATCAGTGCTCACTATCACTGCTCATTGCATTGTGGTGTTCTGTATACTACAGTAACATAGTAATATAGTATATATAGAGGAGCGGGTTCGGTTCTCCGAGAACCGAATTCCCGACGAACTCCACGTGGTTTACACTGGTCCGAGGCAGGCTCGGTTGTTCCCGCCTGACTCGGAAAACCTGAACAAGGGAAAATGTCATCATCCCGCTGTCGGATTCTCGCGAGATTCGGATTCCATATAAAGAGCTGCGCGTTGCCGCCATTTTTACTCGTGCATTGAAGAGAGAGCGGAGAGGACGTGGCTATGTTCTCTCAGTGGAAATCTCAATATCAGTGCTCAGTATCAGTGGTTACTTATTGCTGCTCAGTAATACTAGTAGTGTGTCTCTCCTGCTCAGTGTCAGTTCTCAGTAGTATCCTCATCAGTGCTCAGTATCACTGCTCATTGTCTTGTGCTGCATTGTGGTGCTCAGCATACTACAGTACATTACTAATAGTCCAGTGCTGCATCTTGCTGCTCAGTGTCAGTTCTAGTATCCTCATCAGTGCTCACTATCACTGCTCATTACATTGTGGTGTTCTGTATACTACAGTAACATAGTAATATAGTAACATATGGTAACATAGTTTTTGAGGTTGAATAGAGGCAAATTGCCCATCGTGTTCAACCTGTTTTAAGTTGTGATGATTCTACATACTTGCTGAATAATGTTTTATGACTAGTTAGCTACTATAACTCATGTTACCCCCGGATTAACCATGTTGATATTTTAAGTATTATAACCTTGGATAGCTTTTTCATTCAGAAATGTATCCATTCCTTTTTTAAATCCAATTACAGAGTCCGCCATTACCACCTTCCCTGGCAGGGAATTCCACATCCTGATTGCCCTAACAGTGAAGATCATAGTATCTCACCTGGCAGGTAAGTAGGAGTTGGGCTAGAGCTGTGGAGGATTGCTGCTCGGGCACCCCCTGTCAAGTGAAGGAGATCCAACTGAGGCAGCACAAGGGAACTCTCGAAAGAAGAACAAGGCTAGAGGAAGATCTGAGACAAAGAAATCTGACTTTTACCAGAGCTGACCAGAGGAAAGCACAAACACAGTCCCCCACTACCACAAATAATGCAGTCGAGTTTCCCACATTTGGGGAAATCACAGGGGTCAGCATACCCAGAGTGCAATGAATGAACCTCACCCTGGGAGAACAATCTTCATGACCATGGTATCTCCTATGCAAAATAAGTATGATTTGGGATAGGGCTGGGGAGGGCCGCTGCTCAGGCACATCTCTGTCAAGTAAAGGAGATTCAACTGAGGCAGCACAAGGGAACTCTCATCTGGGGACAACAACTGCAGGGAGAACACATATTTTCAGATGAACATGGGAGGGCAGAAGGCTGCCTAATACTGAAGCACCCCCAAACAACAAACCAAATGCAACTACTAGTGCAAGCATTCCTGGGGGAAGGCCTGCAGCAGACGGATTTGCATATGGTGATGTCATCCAAGCAGTGGGTCAAAGTTGGATTCAACCCTCGTCTGCATATGAAAATAAAAAAGGGGTGTGCAGGGCATGGCTGCCTTTTGCGGCGCTTGGATGACCCCTAGTTCGCATTAAACACCTCCACCCTCCTTCGGTGTGGGGCTCATGTTGGCTATGCCCCAGCCCCTGAAGCATTCAAGCTGATTTCTTGCAGCAGCTGGGCACTGTAACAGCTCCAGAGCTGCTCTGTAAAGCAAGTAAAAGGGTGTGGGCCCTGCAGCACTACCTGTAGTTTGCATTGTGCATTGGAAGGCACAAAGTAAGCAGACGGGAGAAGTAAGGATAGTGCGCAAGGCCATAGAATGGAGCGGCTTAAGAAAAGAGAAGTGGAAACAGACAGCAAACTAGGCTGGAGAGAGACCTGAGACAAAGAGATCTGAATTATACGAGAGCCGACCAGGGGAAACACAAATTATGCAGTCAAGTTTCCCACATTTGGGGAAATCGCAGGGGCAGCAAATCCAGAGTGCAATGGGTGAGCCTTGCCCTGGGAGAAGCACCTTCATGATTATAGTATCTCACCTGGCAGGTAAGTAGAAGTTGGGCTAGAGCTGGGGAGGGTCGCTGCTCGGGCACCCCCCTGTCAAGTGAAGGAGATCCAACTGAGGCAGCACAAGGGAACTCTCGAAAGAAGAACAAGGCTAGAGGAAGAACTGAAACAAAGAAATCTGACTTTTACCAGAGCTGACCAGAGGAAAGCACAAACACAGTCCCCCACTACCACAAATAATGCAGTTGAGTTTCCCACATTTGGGGAAATCACAGGGGTCAGCATACCCAGAATGCAATGAATGAACCTCACCCTGGGAGAACAATCTTCAAGACCATGGTCTCTCCTATGCAAAATAAGTATGATTTGGGATAGGGCTGGGGAGGGCCGCTGCTCAGGCACATCTCTGTCAAGTAAAGGAGATTCAACTGAGGCAGCACAAGGGAACTCTCATCTGGGGACAACAACTGCAGGGAGAACACATATTTTCAGATGAACATGGGAGGGCAGAAGGCTGCCTAATACTGAAGCACCCCCAAACAACAAACCAAATGCTACAACTAGTGCAAGCATTCCTGGGGGAAGGCCTGCAGCAGATGGATTTGCATATGGTGATGCCATCCAAGCAGTGGGTCAAAGTTGGCTTCAACCCTCGTCTGCATATGAAAAGAGAAAAGGGGCGTGCAGGGCATGGCGGCCTTTTGCGGCGCTTGGATGACCCCTAGTTAGCATTACACACCTCCACCCTCCTTCGGTGTGGGGCTCATGTTGGCTATGCCCCAGCCCCTGAAGCATTCAAGCTGATTTCTTGCAGCAGCTGGGCACTGTAACTGCTCCAGAGCTGCTCTGTAAGGCAAGTAAAAGGGTGTGGGCCCTGCAGCACTACCTGTAGATTGCATTGTGCGTTGGAAGGCACGAAGTAAGCAGACGGGAGAAGTCAGGATAGTGCGCAAGGGCATAGAAGGGAGCGGCTCAAGAAAAGAGAAGTGGAAACAGACAGCAAACTAGGCTGGAGATAGACCTGAGACAAAGAGATCTGAATTATACGAGAGCCGACCAAGGGAAACACAAATTATGCAGTCAAGTTTCCCACATTTGGGGAAATCACAGGGGCAGCACAACCAGAGTGCAATGGGTGAGCCTTGCCCTGGGAGAAGCACCTTCATGATCATAGTATCTCACCTGGCAGGTAAGTAGGAGTTGGGCTAGAGCTGGGGAGGGTCGCTGCTCGGGCACCCCCCTGTCAAGTGAAAGAGATCCAACTGAGGCAGCACAAGGGAACTCTCGAAAGAAGAACAAGGCTAGAGGAAGATCTGAGATAAAGAAATCTGATTTTTACCAGAGCTGACCAGAGGAAAGCACAAACACAGTCCCCCACTACCACAAATAATGCAGTCGAGTTTCCCACATTTGGGGAAATCACAGGGGTCAGCATACCCAGAATGCAATGAATGAACCTCACCCTGGGAGAACAATCTTCATGACCATGGTATCGCCTATGCAAAATAAGTATGATTTGGGATAGGGCTGGGGAGGGCCGCTGCTCAGGCACATCTCTGTCAAGTAAAGGAGATTCAACTGAGGCAGCACAAGGGAACTCTCATCTGGGGACAACAACTGCAGGGAGAACATATATTTTCAGATGAACATGGGAGGGCAGAAGGCTGCCTAATACTGAAGCACCCCCAAACAACAAACCAAATGCAACAACTAGTGCAAGCATTCCTGGGGGAAGGCCTGCAGCAGATGGATTTGCATATGGTGATGTCATCCAAACAGTGGGTCAAAGTTGGCTTCAACCCTCGTCTGCATATGAAAAGAGACAAGGGGCGTGCAGGGCATGGCGGCCTTTTGCGGCGCTTGGATGACCCCTAGTTCGCATTACACACCTCCACCCTCCTTCGGTGTGGGGCTCATGTTGGCTATTCCCCAGCCCCTGAAGCATTCAAGCTGATTTCTTGCAGCAGCTGGGCACTGTAACTGCTCCAGAGACGCTCTGTAAGGCAAGTAAAAGGGTGTGGGTCCTGCAGCACTACCTGTAGTTTGCATTGTGCGTTGGAAGGCACAAAGTAAGCAGACGGGAGAAGTCAGGATAGTGCGCAAGGGCATAGAAGGGAGCGGCTCAAGAAAAGAGAAGTAGAAACAGACAGCAAACTAGGCTGGAGAGAGACCTGAGACAAAGAGATCTGAATTATACGAGAGCCGACCAGGGGAAACACAAATTATGCAGTCAAGTTTCCCACATTTGGGGAAATCGCAGAAGCAGCACACCCAGAGTGCAATGGGTGAGCCTTGCCCTGGGAGAAGCACCTTCATGATCATAGTATCTCACCTGGCAGGTAAGTAGGAGTTGGGCTAGAGCTGGGGAGGGTCGCTGCTCGAGCATCCCCCTGTCAAGTAAAGGAGATTCAACTGAGGCAGCACAAGGGAACTCTCATCTGGGGACAACAACTGCAGGGAGAACACATATTTTCAGATAAAAATCTTGGTCATGCTCTGGTTTCTCTTCAGAACGAACAAATCTTTCGCCTTTTACTAAAGATTTCCGTGGAGAGGAGCAAAACCGAGTTTTATCTCAATTTTTGCATGCCCCATCTTTTTGGGGTTTCTTTTATCGGTTTAAAGATAGAATGAGTGTGCTTTAATGTAAGCTCATTTGCATAGAAATTAGAGATGAGCGCCTGAAATTTTTCGGGTTTTGTGTTTTGGTTTTGGGTTCGGTTCCGCGGCCGTGTTTTGGGTTCGAACGCGTTTTGGCAAAACCTCACCGAATTATTTTTGTCGGATTCGGGTGTGTTTTGGATTCGGGTGTTTTTTTCCAAAAACACTAAAAAACAGCTTAAATCATAGAATTTGGGGGTCATTTTGATCCCAAAGTATTATTAACCTCAAAAACCATAATTTACACTCATTTTCAGTCTATTCTGAATACCTCACACCTCACAATATTATTTTTAGTCCTAAAATTTGCACCGAGGTCGCTGTGTGAGTAAGATAAGCGACCCTAGTGGCCGACACAAACACCGGGCCCATCTAGGAGTGGCACTGCAGTGTCACGCAGGATGTCCCTTCCAAAAAACCCTCCCCAAACAGCACATGACGCAAAGAAAAAAAGAGGCGCAATGAGGTAGCTGTGTGAGTAAGATTAGCGACCCTAGTGGCCGACACAAACACCGGGCCCATCTATGAGTGGCACTGCAGTGTCACGCAGGATGGCCCTTCCAAAAAACCCTCCCCAAACAGCACATGACGCAAAGAAAAAAAGAGTCGCAATGAGGTAGCTGTGTGAGTAAGATTAGCGACCCTAGTGGCCGACACAAACACCGGGCCCATCTAGGAGTGGCACTGCAGTGTCACGCAGGATGGCCCTTCCAAAAAACCCTCCCCAAACAGCACATGACGCAAAGAAAAAAAGAGGCGCAATGAGGTAGCTGACTGTGTGAGTAAGATTAGCGACCCTAGTGGCCGACACAAACACCGGGCCCATCTAGGAGTGGCACTGCAGTGTCACGCAGGATGTCCCTTCCAAAAAACCCTCCCCAAACAGCACATGACGCAAAGAAAAAAAGAGGCGCAATGAGGTAGCTGTGTGAGTAAGATTAGCGACCCTAGTGGCCGACACAAACACCGGGCCCATCTAGGAGTGGCACTGCAGTGTCACGCAGGATGTCCCTTCCAAAAAACCCTCCCCAATCAGCACATGATGCAAAGAAAAAGAAAAGAAAAAAGAGGTGCAAGATGGAATTATCCTTGGGCCCTCCCACCCACCCTTATGTTGTATAAACAAAACAGGACATGCACACTTTAACCAACCCATCATTTCAGTGACAGGGTCTGCCACACGACTGTGACTGATATGACGGGTTGGTTTGGACCCCCCCCAAAAAAGAAGCAATTAATCTCTCCTTGCACAAACTGGCTCTACAGAGGCAAGATGTCCACCTCATCTTCACCCTCCGATATATCACCGTGTACATCCCCCTCCTCACAGATTATCAATTCGTCCCCACTGGAATCCACCATCTCAGCTCCCTGTGTACTTTGTGGAGGCAATTGCTGCTGGTCAATGTCTCCGCGGAGGAATTGATTATAATTCATTTTAATGAACATCATCTTCTCCACATTTTCTGGATGTAACCTCGTACGCCGATTGCTGACAAGGTGAGCGGCGGCACTAAACACTCTTTCGGAGTACACACTTGTGGGAGGGCAACTTAGGTAGAATAAAGCCAGTTTGTGCAAGGGCCTCCAAATTGCCTCTTTTTCCTGCCAGTATAAGTACGGACTGTGTGACGTGCCTACTTGGATGCGGTCACTCATATAATCCTCCACCATTCTATCAATGTTGAGAGAATCATATGCAGTGACAGTAGACGACATGTCCGTAATCGTTGGCAGGTCCTTCAGTCCGGACCAGATGTCAGCATCAGCAGTCGCTCCAGACTGCCCTGCATCACCGCCAGCGGGTGGGCTCGGAATTCTGAGCCTTTTCCTCGCACCCCCAGTTGCGGGAGAATGTGAAGGAGGAGATGTTGACAGGTCGCGTTCCGCTTGACTTGACAATTTTGTCACCAGCAGGTCTTTCAACCCCAGCAGACCTGTGTCTGCCGGAAAGAGAGATCCAAGGTAGGCTTTAAATCTAGGATCGAGCACGGTGGCCAAAATGTAGTGCTCTGATTTCAACAGATTGACCACCCGTGAATCCTTGTTAAGCGAATTAAGGGCTGCATCCACAAGTCCCACATGCCTAGCGGAATCGCTCCGTGTTAGCTCCTTCTTCAATGCCTCCAGCTTCTTCTGCAAAAGCCTGATGAGGGGAATGACCTGACTCAGGCTGGCAGTGTCTGAACTGACTTCACGTGTGGCAAGTTCAAAGGGCATCAGAACCTTGCACAACGTTGAAATCATTCTCCACTGCACTTGAGACAGGTGCATTCCATCTCCTATATCGTGCTCAATTGTATAGGCTTGAATGGCCTTTTGCTGCTCCTCCAACCTCTGAAGCATATAGAGGGTTGAATTCCACCTCGTTACCACTTCTTGCTTCAGATGATGGCAGGGCAGGTTCAGTAGTTTTTGGTGGTGCTCCAGTCTTCTGTACGTGGTGCCTGTACGCCGAAAGTGTCCCGCAATTTTTCTGGCCACCGACAGCATCTCTTGCACGCCCCTGTCGTTTTTTAAAAAATTCTGCACCACCAAATTCAAGGTATGTGCAAAACATGGGACGTGCTGGAATTTGCCCATATTTAATGCACACACAATATTGCTGGCGTTGTCCGATGCCACAAATCCACAGGAGAGTCCAATTGGGGTAAGCCATTCCGCGATGATCTTCCTCAGTTGCCGTAAGAGGTTTTCAGCTGTGTGCGTATTCTGGAAAGCGGTGATACAAAGCGTAGCCTGCCTAGGAAAGAGTTGGCGTTTGCGAGATGCTGCTACTGGTGCCGCCGCTGCTGTTCTTGCGGCGGGAGTCCATACATCTACCCAGTGGGCTGTCACAGTCATATAGTCCTGACCCTGCCCTGCTCCACTTGTCCACATGTCCGTGGTTAAGTGGACATTGGGTACAACTGCATTTTTTAGGAGACTGGTGAGTCTTTTTCTGACGTCCGTGTACATTCTCGGTATCGCCTGCCTAGAGAAGTGGAACCTAGATGGTATTTGGTAACGGGGGCACACTGCCTCAATAAATTGTCTAGTTCCCTGTGAACTAACGGCGGATACCGGACGCACGTCTAACACCAACATAGTTGTCAAGGACTCAGTTATCCGCTTTGCAGTAGGATGACTGCTGTGATATTTCATCTTCCTCGCAAAGGACTGTTGAACAGTCAATTGCTTACTGGAAGTAGTACAAGTGGGCTTACGACTTCCCCTCTGGGATGACCATCGACTCCCAGCGGCAACAACAGCAGCGCCAGCAGCAGTAGGCGTTACACGCAAGGATGCATCGGAGGAATCCCAGGCAGGAGAGGACTCGTCAGACTTGCCAGTGACATGGCCTGCAGGACTATTGGCATTCCTGGGGAAGGAGGAAATTGACACTGAGGGAGTTGGTGGGGTGGTTTGCGTGAGCTTGGTTACAAGAGGAAGGGATTTACTGGTCAGTGGACTGCTTCCGCTGTCACCCAAAGTTTTTGAACTTGTCACTGACTTATTATGAATGCGCTGCAGGTGACGTATAAGGGAGGATGTTCCGAGGTGGTTAACGTCCTTACCCCTACTTATTACAGCTTGACAAAGGGAACACACGGCTTGACACCTGTTGTCCGCATTTCTGGTGAAATACCTCCACACCGAAGAGCTGATTTTTTTGGTATTTTCACCTGGCATGTCAACGGCCATATTCCTCCCACGGACAACAGGTGTCTCCCCGGGTGCCTGACTTAAACAAACCACCTCACCATCAGAATCCTCCTGGTCAATTTCCTCCCCAGCGCCAGCAACACCCATATCCTCCTCATCCTGGTGTACTTCAACACTGACATCTTCAATCTGACTATCAGGAACTGGACTGCGGGTGCTCCTTCCAGCACTTGCAGGGGGCATGCAAATAGTGGAAGGCGCATGCTCTTCACGTCCAGTGTTGGGAAGGTCAGGCATCGCAAACGACACAATTGGACTCTCCTTGTGGATTTGGGATTTCAAAGAACGCACAGTTCTTTGCGGTGCTTTTGCCAGCTTGAGTCTTTTCAGTTTTCTAGCGAGAGGCTGAGTGCTTCCATCCTCATGTGAAGCTGAACCACTAGCCATGAACATAGGCCAGGGCCTCAGCCGTTCCTTGCCACTCCGTGTGGTAAATGGCATATTGGCAAGTTTACGCTTCTCCTCCGACAATTTTATTTTAGGTTTTGGAGTCCTTTTTTTTCTGATATTTGGTGTTTTGGATTTGACATGCTCTGTACTATGACATTGGGCATCGGCCTTGGCAGACGACGTTGCTGGCATTTCATCGTCTCGGCCATGACTAGTGGCAGCAGCTTCAGCACGAGGTGGAAGTGGATCTTGATCTTTCCCTAATTTTGGAACCTCAACTTTTTTGTTCTCCATATTTTATAGGCAGAACTAAAAGGCACCTCAGGTAAACAATGGAGATGGATGGATTGGATACTAGTATACAATTATGGACGGACTGCCACGGTTAGGTGGTATAAAAAAACCACGGTTAGGTGGTATATATTATAATAATAATACAATTATGGATGGACGGACTGCCTGCCGACTGCCGACACAGAGGTAGCCACAGCCGTGAACTACCGCACTGTACACTGGTTGATAAAGAGATAGTAGTATACTCGTAACAACTAGTATGACACTATGACGACGGTATAAAGAATGAAAAAAAAACCACGGTTAGGTGGTATATATTATAATAATAATACAATTATGGATGGACGGACTGCCTGCCGACTGCCGACACAGAGGTAGCCACAGCCGTGAACTACCGCACTGTACACTGGTTGATAAAGAGATAGTAGTATACTCGTAACAACTAGTATGACACTATGACGACGGTATAAAGAATGAAAAAAAAACCACGGTTAGGTGGTATATATTATAATAATAATACAATTATGGATGGACGGACTGCCTGCCGACTGCCGACACAGAGGTAGCCACAGCCGTGAACTACCGCACTGTACACTGGTTGATAAAGAGATAGTAGTATACTCGTAACAACTAGTATGACACTATGACGACGGTATAAAGAATGAAAAAAAAACCACGGTTAGGTGGTATATATTATAATAATAATACAATTATGGATGGACGGACTGCCTGCCGACTGCCGACACAGAGGTAGCCACAGCCGTGAACTACCGCACTGTACACTGGTTGATAAAGAGATAGTAGTATACTCGTAACAACTAGTATGACACTATGACGACGGTATAAAGAATGAAAAAAAAACCACGGTTAGGTGGTATATATTATAATAATAATACAATTATGGATGGACGGACTGCCTGCCGACTGCCGACACAGAGGTAGCCACAGCCGTGAACTACCGCACTGTACACTGGTTGATAAAGAGATAGTAGTATACTCGTAACAACTAGTATGACACTATGACGACGGTATAAAGAATGCAAAAAAAAACCACAGTTAGGTGGTATATATTATAATAATAATACAATTATGGATGGACGGACTGCCTGCCGACTGCCGACACAGAGGTAGCCACAGCCGTGAACTACCGCACTGTACACTGGTTGATAAAGAGATAGTAGTATACTCGTAACAACTAGTATGACACTATGACGGTATAAAGAATGAAAAAAAAACCACGGTTAGGTGGTATATATTATAATAATAATACAATTATGGATGGACGGACTGCCTGCCGACTGCCGACACAGAGGTAGCCACAGCCGTGAACTACCGCACTGTACACTGGTTGATAAAGAGATAGTAGTATACTCGTAACAATTAGGATGACACTATGACGGTATAAAGAATGAAAAAAAAACCACGGTTAGGTGGTAGGTATATAATAATAAATAATACAATTCTGGTCGGACGGACTGCCTGCCGTGTGCCGACACAGAGGTAGCCACAGCCGTGAACTACCGCACTGTACACTGGTTGATAAAGAGATAGTAGTATACTCGTAACAATTAGGATGACACTATGACGGTATAAAGAATGAAAAAAAAACCACGGTTAGGTGGTAGGTATATAATAATAAATAATACAATTCTGGTCGGACGGACTGCCTGCCGTGTGCCGACACAGAGGTAGCCACAGCCGTGAACTACCGCACTGTACACTGGTTGATAAAGAGATAGTAGTATACTCGTAACAATTAGGATGACACTATGACGGTATAAAGAATGAAAAAAAAACCACGGTTAGGTGGTAGGTATATAATAATAAATAATACAATTCTGGTCGGACGGACTGCCTGCCGTGTGCCGACACAGAGGTAGCCACAGCCGTGAACTACCGCACTGTACACTGGTTGATAAAGAGATAGTAGTATACTCGTAACAATTAGGATGACACTATGACGGTATAAAGAATGAAAAAAAAACCACGGTTAGGTGGTAGGTATATAATAATAAATAATACAATTCTGGTCGGACGGACTGCCTGCCGTGTGCCGACACAGAGGTAGCCACAGCCGTGAACTACCGCACTGTACTGTGTCTGCTGCTAATATAGACTGGTTGATATTTAAAGAGATATTAGTAGTATACAACAATACTATACTGGTGGTCAGGCACTGGTCACCACTCCTGCAGCAAAAGTGTGCACTGTTAATTAATATAATTGTACTCCTGGCTCCTGCTAACAACCTGCAGTGCTCCCCAGTCTCCCCCACAATTAATTATAAGCTTTTAATTTATACATTGATGACTGTGCAGCACACTGGGCTGAGCTGAGTGCACACAGACTGAGTCACATTGTGTGACTGACTGTGCTGTGTATCGTTTTTTTTTTCAGGCAGAGAACGGATATAGCAGAGAGAAGTGAACGGATATATTATATTAAATAAAAGTTAACTAGCAACTGCACTGGTCACTGACTGTGGTAAACTAACTCTGTCTGCGACTCTGCACAATCTCTCTCTATCTAATCTATCTATCTCTATTCTAATGGAGAGGACGCCAGACACGTCCTCTCCCTATCAATCTCAATGCACGAGTGAAAATGGCGGCGACGCGCGGCTCCTTATATAGAATCCGAGTCTCGCGATAGAATCCGAGCCTCGCGAGAATCCGACAGCATCATGATGACGTTCGGGCGCGCTCGGGTTAACCGAGCAAGGCGGGAAGATCCGAGTCGCTCGGACCCGTGGAAAAAAAAGTGAAGTTCGTGCGGGTTCGGATTCAAAGAAACCGAACCCGCTCATCTCTAATAGAAATGACAGTAAATGTTTGTTTCTTTTCAAACAGAACTTTCTTGACCATGCTACTTGCTTGAAAGATCTGGGAGCACATGGAATACAGTACAAACCATGCTTATAGCAAGGAGAAGACAGGTGAGAAATCTGCTTTCTTTCAAATTGGGCGCTCACTTTGATCTGAATGAGGACTGCTGGCACGGCACTCAGGCGACAGGTGGAATCTTGGTCATGCTCTGGTTTCTCTTCAGAACGAACAAATCTTTCGCCTTTTACTAAAGATTTCCGTGGAGAGGAGCAAAACTGAGTTTTATCTCAATTTTTGCATGTCCCATATTATTGGGGTTTCTTTTATCGGATTAAAGACAGAACGAGTGTGCTTTCTTGTTAGCTTTAATGTAAGTATATTTGCATAACAATGACAATAAATGTCTGTTTCTTTTCAAGCAGAACTTTCTTGACCATACTAATTGCTTGAAAGATCTGGGAGCACATGGAAAAGAGTACAAACCATGCTTATAGCAAGGGGAAGCCTGGTGAGAAATCTGCTTTCTTTCTTTCAAATTGGGTGCTCACTTTGAGCTGAATGAGGACTGCTGGCATGGCACTCAGGCGACAGGTGGAATCTTGGTCATGCTCTGGTTTCTCTTCAGAACGAACAAATCTTTCGCCTTTTACTAAAGATTTCCGTGGAGAGGAGCAAAACTGAGTTTTATCTCAATTTTTGCATGCCCCGTCCTATTGGGGTTTCTTTTATCAGTTTAAAGATAGAACGAGTGTGCTTTAATGTAAGCTCATTTGCGTAGAAATGACAGTAAATGTTTGTTTCTTTTCAAACAGAACTTTCTTGACTATACTAATTGCTTGAAAGATCTGGGAGCACATGGAAAAGAGTACAAACCATGTTTATAGCAAGGGGAAGCCTGGTGAGAAATCTGCTTTCTTTCTTTCAAATTGGGTGCTCACTTTGAGCTGAATGAGGACTGCTGGCATGGCACTCAGGCGACAGGTAGAATCTTGGTCATGCTGTGGTTTCTCTTCAGAACGAACAAATCTTTCGCCTTTTACTAAAGATTTCCGTGGAGAGGAGCAAAACTGAGTTTTATCTCAATTTTTGCATGCCCCATCTTATTGGGGTTTTATTTTATTGGTTTAAAGATAGAACGAGTGTGCTTTAATGTAAGCTCATTTGCATAGAAATTACAGTAAATGTTTGTTTCTTTTCAAACAGAACTTTCTTGACCACACTAATTGTTTGAAAGATCTGGGAGCACATGGAAAAGAGTACAAACCATGTTTATAGCAAGGGGAAGCCTGGTGAGAAATCTGCTTTCTTTCATTCAAATTGGGTGCTCACTTTGAGCTGAATGAGAACTGCTGGCATGGCACTCAGGCGACAGGTGGAATCTTGGTCATGCTCTGGTTTCTCTTCAGAACTAACAAATATTTCGCCTTTTATTAAAGATTTCCGTGGAGAGGAGCAAAACTGAGTTTTATCTCAATTTTTGCATGCCCCATATTATTGGGGTTTCTTTTATCAGTTTAAAGACAGAACGAGTGTGCTTTCTTGTTAGCTTTAATGTAAGTTTATTTGCATAACAATGACAGTAAATGTTTGTTTCTTTTCAAACAGAACTTTCTTGACCATGCTACTTGCTTGAAAGATCTGGGAGCACATGGAAAACAGTACAAACCATGCAGTATCACAAGAGCCTTTATTTGATCTTTCATGAAGATAGAGCAGAATTGAGGACACGTCAACAATTTCTGCCGAAGGTGGTTCATCTTTCCACATGGTGCCTTTGGCCACTGACACCTTCGTTGAGTCAAAGTCTCTGGCTGTGGTCAGAACTTTGAAAATTTATGTCACCAGAACGGTTCAGATTAGGCAAAACAGAGGCTCTGTTTGTCCTGTATGCTCCCAACATGATTGGGTGTCCTGCTTCCATGCAGACCATTATGCGCTGGATCTGTGGTAAGATTCAGCATGCTCATTCCACGGCAGGATTGCCGTTACTGAATTAGGTGAAGACCCATTCTACTAGAAAGGTGGGTTCATCCTGGGCAGCTGGTCGGGGAGTCTCGGCATTGCAACTTTGCCGAGCAGCTATTTAGTAAACACTTTTGCTAAGTTTTACAAGTTTGATACCTTGGCTGATGATAACCTCAAGTTGGGTCATTCGGTGCTGCAGAGTCGTACGCACTCTCCCACCCGTTCAAGAGCTTTGGTATAACCCCATGGTTCTTAATGTGACCCCAGCATCCTCTAGGTCGTATGAGAAAATAGGATTTTAATACCTACCGGTAAATCCTTTTCTCTTAGTACGTAGAGGATGCTGGGCACCCGTCCCAGTCCATACTGTGTCTGCAGTTATTACTTGTGGTTATACACATGTTGTGTTACGGTTCTGGTCAGCTTTTTGCTGCAATTGTTCATGCCGTTGGCTTGTGTTCTGTTGAATGCCACGTTCTGCGGCATGCTTAAGGTGTGAGCTGGTAAGATGCTCACCTTAGTTTAACTATAAATCCTTTCATCGAAATGTCCGTCTCCCTGGGCACAGTTCCTATAACTGGAGTCTGGAGGAGGGGCATAGAGGGAGGAGCCAGTTCACACCCTTTGAAAGTCTTAAAGTGCCCATGTCTCTTGCGGATCCCGTCTATACCCCATGGTTCTTAATGTGACCCCAGCATCCTCTACGGACTAAGAGAAAAGGATGCCCTTGTGTACTATCCTGACTTCTCCTCCCGTCTGCTTACTTTGTGCCTTCCAACGCACAATGCGAACTACAGGTGGTGCTGCAGGGCCCACACCCTTTTACTTGCCTTACAGAGCAGCTCTGGAGCTGTTACAGTGCCCAGCTGCTGCAAGAAATCAGCTTGAATGCTTCAGGGGATGGGGCATGGCCAACATGAGCCCCACACCAAAGGAGGGTGGGGGTGTTTAATGCGAACAAGGGGTCATCCAAGCACTGCAAAAGGCCGCCGTGCCCTGCATGCCCCTTTTCTCTATGGAATCCGAATCTCGCAAGAATCCGACAGCGGGATGATGACATTTTCCCTTGTTCAGGTTTTCCGAGTCAGGCGGGAACAACCGAGCCTGCCTCGGACCAGTGTAAACCACGTGGAGTTCGTGGGGAATTCGGTTCTCGGAGAACCAAACCCGCTCCTCTCTACCTTATACCCATCATTTTTTTTATTTTCAATCTAAGCCCCTGCAGTTTTCTGTAAGCATCTGCTTCGCTATGATGATCAACAAGTCACAAGGGCAAACACTCAGGGTGTGAGGCGTAGATCTTAGGACCAGCTGCTACAAGCATGGCAGAGGTGTCACTATCACTGGTGACACCCAGAGAGGTGGCGAGGGAGATTGTATGCAGTGCGCGCAGATAAGCAGCGCAATGGTAAAAAGGAGGCATGGTTTCATAGGTAGGGGCGTGGCCTGGTGGCCTGAATCTACATTTTGTTGCTCCGGGTGTCCCGGGGGTTGGGGGCTGCACCCGGGGACTAGTGTGTGAGCGGTGCTGGCTCCTGCACAGTGACAGGGCATGGCCACCCAGCATGACGCCTCCCTTCTTGACCATGCTGTAATTGCAGTCGCACTGCAGTTCAGCGTGATCATAAAAAATGGTGTAGGCTCCTGCTGGTGCAGACTGTATGTGCGCGCAGGAAGCCGCCACCATTTTTGTGATCACAGCGGCTGAATGTGATGTCATACAGCCGCTGTGACCACGCCCCCTGTGTCTCCTCCGTTGCAGACCCCATTTTGAAGCCTTGCCCCCGCACCGCTCCATCCCTGACTTGGAAATGGAGTGTTGCTGACCCACCTCTCCCCCCCTTCCCCGCCCCGATTGACAGGCAGAGGCGATCACATTCTCTGCGGGGTGCCGCAGAAAATGCAGGCACATGCGTATGCTCTTAGCAATTTTTGCAGTTGGATCGCTTATTGTGATTGCAATCCAACCTGAATCAGGCCCTATTACCTATCACAATGCGCTGCGGGCAGTACAAAATTGGGTTAATATAGGAGAAAAACCCCCAGACCTGTGCTCCTTAACTGTACCTGGTGGCTAGTGGAGCGGCTGCCCAGTAATCAGTGTCCACCGCAGTGCGCACACGGCCCACCCCCTACGGCCTCGCTCCCCTTCATCAGCGGCCTCGTGATCCGGAAGGGTGGTGTGTGTGTGACTGACCTTAGGATGAAACCGGAGCCTCCGCTGCAGTGACCCAGCAACCAGGGCACGGGAGTATACAGCGCCGCTGGGAGTGATGAAGCTGCAGTAAAGATGTCTATTAGACCTAGCCTGCTGCAGCCCTTGTAGATTCTCATAAAACAAGTTCTTCTTTTCTTGTCAAAATTAATAGCTAAGAATAGGCTGCCTGAGGCAGGCCCCTGTTAATTGGCCTGCTACTGAAGGCACCAACTACAAACTGAGCTCCCTGTTCATGGAAGCGGGGTTATAGAGGAGAATGCACTGAGCTTCTTGGGAACAGTCAAAAGCTTTGAGCCGGTTGGTGCCTCAGATCAAGATCCTACTCTACACCCCAATGTGAATCCTTGTGGAGTCCAGTGTACCCCACAGAAGAAATGAATGTGTCACACCCATTGGCAGCAACCTTAGAATAGCTGCTGACGGGCACAATTGAGAAAGGAAGGGGGGGGGGACATTTGAATCCAGCACATAGATGCAATTCAAATATGTAATTTGTACCTTCCTATTTTAAAATATAATGGATGAACCTCACCCTGTGAGAACAATCTTCATGATCAAGAGATCTAATATGTAAAATAAGTATGAGTTGGGATAGGGCTGGGGAGGGTGGCAGCTCGGGCAGCCCCTCCCCCGTCAAGTTAAGGAGATTCAACTGAGGAAGCACAAGGGAACTCTCGTCTGGGGACAACAACTGCAGGGAGACCACATCTTTTCAGATGAACATGGGAGGGCGGAAGGCTGCCTAATACTGAAGCACCATCAAATATCAAACCATATCCAACAACTAGTACAAGCATTCCTGGGGGAAGGTCTGCAGCAGAAGGATTTGCATACGGTGATGTCATCCAAGCAGTGGGCCAAAGTTGGCTGGAACCCTCATCTGCATATAAAAAGAGAAAAGGGGCATGCAGGGCATGGCGGCCTTTTGCAGTGCTTGGATGACCCCTAGTTCGCATTAAACACCCCCACCCTCCTTTGGTGTGGGGCTCATGTTGGCCATGCCCCATCCCCTGAAGCATTCATGCTGATTCGGATTCCATAGAGAAAAGGGGCATGCAGGGCATGGCGGCCTTTTGCAGTGCTTGGATGACCCCTAGTTTGCATTAAACACCCCCACCCTCCTTTGGTGTGGGGCTCATGTTGGCCATGCCCCATCCCCTGAAGCATTCAAGCTGATTTCTTGCAGCAGCTGGGCACTGTAACATATAAAGAGCTGCGCGTTGCTGCCATTTTTACTCGTGCATTGAAGAGAGAGCGGAGAGGACGTGGCTATGTTCTCTCAGTGGAAATCTCAATATCAGTGCTCAGTATCAGTGGTTACTTATTGCTGCTCAGTAATACTAGTAGTGTGTCTCTCCTGCTCAGTGTCAGTTCTCAGTAGTATCCTCATCAGTGCTCAGTATCACTGCTCATTGTCTTGTGCTGCATTGTGGTGCTCAGCATACTACAGTACATTACTAATAGTCCAGTGCTGCATCTTGCTGCTCAGTGTCAGTTCTAGTATCCTCATCAGTGCTCACTATCACTGCTCATTGCATTGTGGTGTTCTGTATACTACAGTAACATAGTAATATAGTATATATAGAGGAGCGGGTTCGGTTCTCCGAGAACCGAATTCCCGACGAACTCCACGTGGTTTACACTGGTCCGAGGCAGGCTCGGTTGTTCCCGCCTGACTCGGAAAACCTGAACAAGGGAAAATGTCATCATCCCGCTGTCGGATTCTCGCGAGATTCGGATTCCATATAAAGAGCTGCGCGTTGCCGCCATTTTTACTCGTGCATTGAAGAGAGAGCGGAGAGGACGTGGCTATGTTCTCTCAGTGGAAATCTCAATATCAGTGCCCAGTATCAGTGGTTACTTATTGCTGCTCAGTAATACTAGTAGTGTGTCTCTCCTGCTCAGTGTCAGTTCTCTGTAGTATCCTCATCAGTGCTCAGTATCACTGCTCATTGTCTTGTGCTGCATTGTGGTGCTCAGCATACAACAGTACATTACTAATAGTCCAGTGCTGCATCTTGCTGCTCATGTTGGCTATGCCCCAGCCCCTGAAGCATTCAAGCTGATTTCTTGCAGCAGCTGGGCACTGTAACAGCTCCAGAGCTGCTCTGTAAGGCAAGTAAAAGGGTGTTGGCCCTGCAGCACTACCTGTAGTTTGCATTGTGCGTTGGAAGGCACAAAGTAAGCAGACAGGAGAAGTCAGGAGAGTGCACAAGGGCATAGAAGGCAGGGGCTCAAGAAAAGAGAAGTGGAAACAGACAGCAAACTAGGCTGGAGAGAGACCTGAGACAAAGAGATCTGAATTATACGAGTAGCCGACCAGAGGAAACACAAATTATGCAGTCAAGTGTCCCACATTTGGGGAAATCGTAGGAGCAGCACACCCAGAGTGCAATGGGTGAGCCTTGCCCTGGTAGAAGCACCTTCCTGATCATAGTATCTCACTTGGCAGGTAAGTAGGAGTTGGGCTTGAGCTGGGGAGGGTCGCTGCTCGGATACCCCCCTGTCAAGTGAAGGAGATCCAACTGAGGCAGCACAAGGAAACTCTCGAAAAAAAACAAGGCTAGAGGAAGATCTGAGGCAAAGAAATCTGACTTTTACCAGAGCTGACCAGAGGAAAGCACAAACACAGTCCCCCACTACCACAAATAATGCAGTCGAGTTTCCCACATTTGGGGAAATCACAGGGGTCAGCATACCCAGAATGCAATGAATGAACCTCACCCTGGGAGAACAATCTTCATGACCATGGTATCTCCTATGCAAAATAAGTATGATTTGGGATAGGGCTGGGGAGGGCCGCTGCTCAGGCACATCTCTGTCAAGTAAAGGAGATTCAACTGAGGCAGCACAAGGGAACTCTCATCTGGGGACAACAACTGCAGGGAGAACACATATTTTCAGATGAACATGGGAGAGCAGAAGGCTGCCTAATACTGAAGCACCCCAAACAACAAACCAAATGCAACAACTAGTACAAGCATTCCTGGGGGAAGGTCTGCAGAAGACGGATTTGCATACGGTGATGTCATCCAAGCAGTGGGCCAAAGTTGGCTGGAACCCTCATCTGCATATGAAAAGAGAAAAGGGGTATGCAGGGCATGGCGGCCTTTTGCGGCGCTTGGATGACCCTTAGTTCGCATTAAACACCTCCACCCTCCGTCGGTGTGGGGCTCATGTTGGCTATGCCCCAGCCCCTGAAGCATTCAAGCTGATTTCTTGCAGCAGCTGGGCACTGTAACAGCTCCAGAGCTGCTCTGAAAGGCAAGTAAAAGGGTGTGGGCCCTGCAGCACTACCTGTAGTTTGCATTGTGCGTTGGAAGGCACAAAGTAAGCAGACAGGAGAAGTCAGGAGAGTGCACAAGGGCATAGAAGGCAGCGGCTCAAGAAAAGAGAAGTGGAAACAGACAGCAAACTAGGCTGGAGAGAGACCTGAGACAAAGAGATCTGAATTATACGAGTAGCCGACTAGAGGAAACACAAATTATGCAGTCAAGTGTCCCACATTTGGGGAAATCGTAGGAGCAGCACACCCAGAGTGCAATGGGTGAGCCTTGCCCTGGGAGAAGCACCTTCATGATCATAGTATCTCACCTGGCAGGTAAGTAGGAGTTGGGCTAGAGATGGGGAGGGTCGCTGCTCGGGCACCCCCCTGTCAAGTGAAGGAGATCCAACTGAGGCAGCACAAGGAAACTCTCGAAAAAAGAACAAGGCTAGAGGAAGATCTGAGACAAAGAAATCTGTCTTTTACCAGAGCTGACCAGAGGAAAGCACAAACACAGTCCCCCACTACCACAATTAATGCAGTCGAGTTTCCCACATTTGGGGAAATCACAGGGGTCAGCATACCCAGAATGCAATGAATGAACCTCACCCTGGGAGAACAATCTTCATGACCATGGAAACTCCTATGCAAAATAAGTATGATTTGGGATAGGGCTGGGGAGGGCCGCTGCTCAGGCACATCTCTGTCAAGTAAAGGAGATTCAACTGAGGCAGCACAAGGGAACTCTCATCTGGGGACAACAACTGCAGGGAGAACACATATTTTCAGATGAACATGGGAGGGCAGAAGGCTGCCTAATACTGAAGCACCCCCAAACAACAAACCAAATGTAACAACTAGTAAAAGCATTCCTGGGAGAAGGTCTGCAGAAGACGGATTTGCATACGGTGATGTCATCCAAGCAGTGGGCCAAAGTTGGCTGGAACCCTCATCTGCATATGAAAAGAGAAAAGGGTTATGCAGGGCATGGCGGCCTTTTGCGGTGCTTGGATGACCCCTAGTTCGCATTAAATACCTCCACCCTCCTTCGGTGTGGGGCTCATGTTGGCTATGCCCCAGCCCCTGAAGCATTCAAGCTGATTTCTTGCAGCAGCTGGGCACTGTAACAGCTCCAGAGCTGCTCTGTACGGCAAGTAAAAGGGTGTGGGCCCTGCAGCACTACCTGTAGTTCGCATTGTGCGTTGGAAGGCACAAAGTAAGCAGACGGGAGAAGTCAGGATAGTGCGCAAGGGCATAGAAGGGAGCGGCTCAAGAAAACAGAAGTGGAAACAGACAGCAAACTAGGCTGGAGAGAGACCTGAGACAAAGAGATCTGAATTATACGAGAGCCGACCAGGGGAAACACAAATTATGCAGTCAAGTTTCCCACATTTGGGGAAATCGCAGGAGCAGCACACCCAGAGTGCAATGGGTGAGCCTTGCCCTGGGAGAAGCACCTTCATGATCATAGTATCTCACCTGGCAGGTATGTAGGAGTTGGGCTAGAGCTGGGGAGGGTCGCTGCTCGGGTACCCCCCTGTCAAGTGAAGGAGATCAAACTGAGGCAGCACAATGGAACTCTCGAAAGAAGAACAAGGCTAGAGGAAGATCTGAGACAAAGAAATCTGACTTTTACCAGAGCTGACAAGAGGAAAACACAAACACAGTCCCCCACTACCACAAATAATGCAGTTGAGTTTCCCACATTTGGGGAAATCACAGGGGTCAGCATACCCAGAATGCAATGAATGAACCTCACCCTGGGAGAACAATCTTTATGACCATGGTATCTCCTATGCAAAATAAGTATGATTTGAGATAGGGCTGGGGAGGGCCGCTGCTCAGGCACATCTCTGTCAAGTAAAGGAGATTCAACTGAGGCAGCACAAGGGAACTCTCATCTGGGGACAACAACTGCCGGGAGAACACATATTTTCAGATGAACATGGGAGGGCAGAAGGCTGCCTAATACTGAAGCACGCCCAAACAACAAACCAAATGCAACAACTAGTACAAGCATTCCTGGGAGAAGGTCTGCAGAAGACGGATTTACATACGGTGATGTCATCCAAGCAGTGGGCCAAAGTTGGCTGGAACCCTCATCTGCATATGTTGAAGATACAATTTGTGAATTGCATTTAACACTATCTCCCTTTCCTGGGGAGAAGATGGTAGGGCCGATTTGAAAAACCGGCGAGGAGGCACCTCTTCGAATTTCAGCTTGTAACCCTGAGAAACAATTTCTATTGCCTAGGGATCCACCTGCGAATGAACCCAGATGTGGCTGAAAACTCGAAGACGTGCCCTCAACTGGGCGGACTCCTTTAGCGGAGCCCCAGCGTCATGTGGGTGGATTTTGTAGAGGCCGGGGAGGACTTCTGTTCCTGGGAACTAGCTGTGTTGTGCAGCTTCTTCCCTCTGCCCTTACCTCTGGCAAGAAAGGACGCACCTCGTACTTTCTTGTTTCTCTGTGATCGAAAGGACTGCATTTGATAATGTGGTGCTTTCTTAGGCTGTGAGGGAATATAAGGCAAAAAATTTGATTTACCAGCTGTAGCTGTGGAGACTAGGTCCGAGAGACCTTTCCCAAACAATTCCTCACCCCTGTAAGGTAAAACCTCCATATGCCTTTTTGAGTCGGCATCACCTGTCCATTGCCGGGTCCATAGGACTCGTCTAGCAGAAATCGACATAGCGTTTATTCTAGAACCCAGTAGACTAATGTCACTTTGAGCATCTCTCATATATAGGACAGCATCTTTTATATGCCCTATGGTCAATAACATAGCATCCTTATCTAGGGTCTCAATCTCTGCTGATAAGGTATCTGTCCATGCTGCCACCGCGCTACAACCCCGGCCGACGCAATTGCCGGTCTGAGTAAGGTACCAGAATGTGTGTAAATGGACTTTAGGGTAACCTCCTGCTTGCGGTCAGCAGGGTCCCTGATGGTAGCCGTATCCTGGGATGGCAGCGCTACCTTTTTGGATAAGCGTGTCAATGCTTTATCCACCCTAGGGGAGGATTCCCACCGTATCCTGTCCATTGGCGGGAAAGGATACGCCATAAGAATCCTTTTGGGAATCTGCAGCTTTTTGTCTGGAGATTCCCAAGCTTTTTCACATAATTCGTTCAACTCATGTGAGGGGGGAAAGGTTATCTCAGGTTTCTTTCCCTTATACATGTGTACCCTCGTGTCAGGGACAGGGGACTCTGTGATGTGCAAAACATCTTTTATTGCAATAATCATATATCGAATACATTTAGCCAATTTTGGCTGTAACTTTGCATCATCGTAGTCGACACTGGAGTCAGAATCTGTGTCGGTAT
Source organism: Pseudophryne corroboree (assembly GCF_028390025.1). Classification (NCBI taxonomy): domain Eukaryota; kingdom Metazoa; phylum Chordata; class Amphibia; order Anura; family Myobatrachidae; genus Pseudophryne; species Pseudophryne corroboree. Next base: position 30,589 of record NW_026967844.1, on the reverse strand, counting down.
CTGTGTCAACTATTTGGGATAGTGGGCGCTTTTGAGACCCCGAAGGTCCCTGCGACATAGGGACAGGCATGGGTTGACTCCCTGACTGTTCCCTAGCTTCAGCTTTGTCTAATCTCTTGTGTAATAAGTTTACATTAGCACTTAAAACATTCCACATATCCATCCAGTCAGGTGTCGGCGTTGTCGATGGAGACACCACATTAATTTGCTCCTGCTCCTCTCTAGGAGAGCCTTCTACCTCAGACATGTCGACACACGTGTACCGACACACCATACACTCAGGGAATCCTCTTATCTGAGGACAGTTCCCCAACAAGGCCCTTTGGAGAGACAGAGAGAGAGAGTATGCCAGCACACACCCCAGCGCTATATGACCCAGGAAAAAAACACAATAATTTTATGTTTACCCAGTAGCGCTGTATTTCCATATATATATGCGCCTAATTATGTGCCCCCCTCTTCTTTAAGACCCTCTTTCTACCGTGGTATAAGCAGGGGAGAGTCCGTGGAGCTTCCCCTCAGCGGTGCTGTGGAGAAAATGGCGCTGGTGAGTGCTGAGGGAGAAGCCCCACCCCCTCAGCGACGGGCTTCTGTCCCGCTGAAATATAGTAAAAAAATGGCGGGGGCTCTTATATATATATACAGTGCCTAGCTGCATATATATTTATTTTGCCAAAGAGAGGTCTATATTGCTGCCCAGGGCGTCCCCCCTGCGCCCTTCACCCTTACACTGACTGCCGTGTGTGAGGTGTATTGGAGCAATGGAGCACAGCTTTACTGCTGTGCGTTACCTCAGTGAAGATCATGAAGTCTTCCGCCGCCTCTGAAGTCTTCTTTTCTTCTCATACTCACCCGGCTTCTATCTTCCGGCTCTGCGAGGGTGACGGCGGCGCGGCTCTGGGACGGACGGCGAGGGTGAGACCTGCGTACCGATCCCTCTGGAGCTAATGCTGTACAGTAGCCTAAGAAGCAGAGCCTATCAACTCACAGAAGTAGGTGTGCATCTCTCCCCTCCGCCCCTCGATGCAGGGAGTCTGTTGCCAGCAGGCTCCCTGAAAATAAAAAAATCTAACAAATATACTTTCTGTCAGGAAACTCAGGAGAGCTCCCTGAAAAGCACCCAGTCTCCTCTGGGCACAGTAGTAAACTGAGGTCTGGAGGAGGGGCATAGAGGGAGGAGCCAGTGCACACCCAGATCTAAAGTCTTTCTTAAAGTGCCCATGTCTCCTGCGGAGCCCGTCTATCCTTACGGAGTCCCCAGCATCCTCTAGGACGTAAGAGAAAAATTATGCTGGCAGAAAAATCCAATTGAGTGATTAAACAGCTCCAGAGCTGCTCTGTAAGGCAAGTAAAAGGGTGTGGGCCCTGCAGCACTACCTGTAGTTTGCATTGTGCATTGGAAGCCTAGTTTGCTGTCTGTTTCCACTTCTTTTTTCTTGAGCCCCTCCCGTCTATACCCTTGTGCACTATCCTGACTTCTCCTCCCGTCTGCTTACTTTGTGCCTTCCAATGCACAATGCAAACTACAGGTAGTGCTGCAGGGCCCACACCCTTTTACTTGCCTTATAGAGCAGCTCTTGAGCTGTTACAGTGCCCAGCTGCTGCAAGAAATCAGCGTGAATGCTTCAGGGGCTGGGGCATGGCCAACATGAGCCCCACACCGAAGGAGGGTGGGGGTGTTTAATGCGAACTAGGGGTCTCGCACAATGCGAACTACAGGTAGTGCTGCAGGGCCCACACCCTTTTACTTGCCTTACAGAGCAGCTCTGGAGCTGTTACAGTGCCCAGCTGCTGCAAGAAATCAGCTTGAATCCTTCAGGGGTTGGGGCATAGCCAACATGAGCCCCACACCGACGGAGGGTGGAGGTGTTTAATGCGAACTAGGGGTCATCCAAGTGCCGCAAAAGGCCGCCATGCCCTGCACGCCCCTTTTCTCTTTTCATATGCAGACGAGGGTTGAAGCCAACTTTGACCCACTGCTTGGATGACATCGCCATATGCAAATCCATCTGCTGCAGGCCTTCCCCCAGGAATGCTTGCACTAGTTGTTGCATTTGGTTTGTTGTTTGGGGGTGCTTCAGTATTAGGCAGCCTTCTGCCCTCCCATGTTCATCTGAAAATATGTGTTCTCCCTGCAGTTGTTGTCCCCAGATGAGAGTTCCCTTGTGCTGCCTCAGTTGAATCTCCTTTACTTGACAGAGATGTGCCTGAGCAGCGGCCCTCCCCAGCCCTATCCCAAATCATACTTATTTTGCATAGGAGATACCATGGTCATGAAGACTGTTCTCCCAGGGTGCGGTTCATTCATTGCATTCTGGGTATGCTCACCCCTGTGATTTCCCCAAATGTGGGAAACTCGACTGCATTATTTAATGCGAACTAGGGGTCATCCAAGCACCGCAAAAGGCCGCCATGCCCTGCATACCCCTTTTCTCTTTTCATAAGCAGACGAGGTTTGAAGCCAACTTTGACCCACTGCTTGGATGACATCACTTGCTGCCTTTCCAATGAAGCAAGTTTAATTTAATAATAGGTGAAAAACCATCCCTACAAAGGTGTTAATCAGATACTTGGCTTTGTGGACACTTTTCAGAGCACAAATTTGTTAGCATAAAAATAAAGCCAGAAAATGAAGAGCTGTTTAATCACTCAATTGGATTTTTCTGCCAGCATATTTCTTTTTCTCTGCAACCCACTGCTAAATTGTGCTTCCTAGCTGTTTTTATAAAATCACTGAATCAAATCTAACTCTGATTACATCAGAGAAGGCCAGGTACCCTACACCATAACAGGGGGTTTGACATTTTGACTTGTCTACTTAAAGATCACCAAAATCTGATAACAAGGTCAATTAAGTCCCTGGGTGGGATTGAACCACCAACCTTTTGGTTAATAGCCTTACACACTAACTGATTGCGCCACAGCGACACTTTGCAAAAGTACATACTGACAAAGGCTAATAAGCATTCATCTAGAACGATTCCTAGAAACATTTTAAAAAGTCAATAATGTGGAGAGTTTTTGTAAGATGTTTCTTCCATCAACCAATGAAGAAACACATTGGTACTTTCCCATGATGAGTGAGTGCTTCAGGATCTTTTGCACTTACATGTGCAGCAGAGTACTGTAATGGAAGCATGCTGGGTCCATAACCCAGAGGTAGGCAGATTGAAACTATCCTCTGCTATATGCATTTTTTTTTGTTAATTAAAGTAATCCAAAACTGGGATTGATATTTTTGCTCTTTTATTTTTACTTAAAGTACAATAACTTTTACCATTTTAATTTGTTTTAATAGTATATTGACAGTATTGTTTTCTTTCAAAAATCCAATTAATTTTCTTTACCCGATTATTAAAATGGTAATTGACAAAAACAAACTACATTGTCACCAGAAGAGCAATACAAAATGTACAAGTGATATATTAAAATCATCTTTCCAGCTTGAATTTCAATGATGCATTGGGGCAACGATTTTGTGAGAAACATCTTCACCCTTAAATAAAGATTTTCTTAATTCCTTACCTGTGTGCTAATTAGATATCACCTTGTTTTCACATTAAACAGACTTCCACATGAGAAAACAGCAAATATGCAGTGGCGTTAATGTTTCCTGGTGTCAACCTGTATTATTTCCGTAGATATTGAAATGAGGATGCATCTTGCTGCCTTTCCAATGAAACAAGTTTAATTTAGTAATAGGTGAAAAACCATCCCTACAAAGGTGTTAATCAGATACTTGGCTTTGTGGACACTTTTCAGAGAACAAATTTGTAATCATAAAAATAAAGCCAGAAAATGAAGAGCTGTTTAATCACTCAATTGGATTTTTCTGCCAGCATTTTTCTTTTTATCTGCAACCCACTGCTAAATTGTGCTTCCTAGCTGTTTTTTTATAAAATCACTTAATCAAATCTAACTCTGATTACATCAGAGAAGGCCAGGTACCCTATACCATAAGAGGGGGTTTGCAATTTTGACTTGTCTACTTAAATATCACCAAAATCTGATCACAAGGTCAATTACGTCCCTGGGTGGAATTGAACCACCAACCTTTTTATAAATAGCTGAACACACTAACCGATTGCGCCACAGAGACACTTTGCAAAAAGCACATACTGACAAAGACTAATAAGCATTCATCTAGAACGTTTCCTAGAAAAACTTTAAAAAGTCAATAATCTGGAGAGTTTTTGTAAGATGTTTCTTCCAGCAACCAATGAAGAAACACATTGGTACTTTCGCATGATGAGTGAGTGCTTCAGGATCTCTTGCACTTACATGTGCAGCAGAGTACTGCAATGGAAGCATGCTGGGCCCATAACCCAGAGGTAGGCAGATTGAAACTATCCTTTGCTATATGATTTTTTTTTTTTTGTTCATTAAAGTAATCCAAAACTGGGATTGATATTTTAGCTTTTATTTTTACTTAAAGTACAATAACTTTTACCATTTTAATTTGTTTTAATAGTATATTGACAGTATTGTTTTCTTTCAAAAATCCACTTAATTTTCTTTACCCTATTATTAAAATGGTAATTGACAAAAACAAACTACATTGTCACCATAAGAGCAATACAAAATGTACAAGTGATATATTAAAATCATCTTTCCAGCTTGAATTTCAATGATGCATTGGGGCAACGATTTTGTGAGAAACATCTTCACCCTTAAATAAAGATTTTCTTAATTCCTTACCTGTGTGCTAATTAGATATCACCTTGTTTTCACATTAAACAGACTTCCACATGAGAAAGCAGCAAGGATGCAGTGGCGTTAATGTTTCCTGGTGTCAACCTGTATTATTTCAGTAGATATTGAAATGAGGATGCATCTTGCTGCCTTTCCAATGAAGCAAGTTTAATTTAGTAATAGGTGAAAAACCATCCCTACAAATATGTTAATCAGATACTTGGCTTTGTGGACACTTTTCAGAGAACAAATTAGTTAGCATAAAAATAAAGCCAGAAAATGAAGAGCTGTTTAATCACTCAATTGGATTTTTCTGCCAGCATATTTCTTTTTCTCTGCAACCCACTGCCAAATTGAGCTTCCTAGCTGTTTTTATAAAATCACTGAATCAAATCTAACTCTGATTACATCAGAGAAGGCCAGGTACCCTACACCATAACAGGGGGTTTGAAATTTTGACTTGTCTACTTAAAGATCATCAAAATCTGATAACAAGGTCAATTAAGTCCCTGGGTGGGATTGAACAACCAACCTTTTGGTTAATAGCCTTACACACTAACTGATTGCGCCACAGCTACACTTTGCAAAAGTACATACTGACAAAGGCTAATAAGCATTCATCTAGAACGATTCCTAGAAACATTTTAAAAAGTCAATAATGTGGAGAGTTTTTGTAAGATGTTTCTTCCATCAACCAATGAAGAAACACATTGGTACTTTCCCATGATAAGTGAGTGCTTCAGGACCTCTTGCACTTACATGTGCAGCAGAGTACTGTAATGGAAGCATGCTGGGTCCATAACCCAGAGGTAGGCAGATTGAAACTATCCTCTGCTATATGCATTTTTTTTTGTTAATTAAAGTAATCCAAAACTGGGATTGATATTTTTGCTCTTTTATTTTTACTTAAAGTACAATAACTTTTACCATTTTAATTTGTTTTAATAGTATATTGACAGTATTGTTTTCTTTCAAAAATCCACTTAATTTTCTTTACCCGATTATTAAAATGGTAATTGACAAAAACAAACTACATTGTCACCAGAAGAGCAATACAAAATGTACAAGTGATATATTAAAATCATCTTTCCAGCTTGAATTTCAATGATGCATTGGGGCAACGATTTTGTGAGAAACATCTTCACCCTTAAATAAAGATTTTCTTAATTCCTTACCTGTGTGCTAATTAGATATCACCTTGTTTTCACATTAAACAGACTTCCACATGAGAAAACAGCAAAGATGCAGTGGCGTTAATGTTTCCTGGTGTCAACCTGTATTATTTCAGTAGACATTGAAATGAAGATGCATCTTGCTGCCTTTCCAATGAAGCAAGTTTAATTTAGTAATAGGTGAAAAACCATCCCTACAAAGGTGTTAATCAGAGACTTGGCTTTGTGGACACTTTTCAGAGAACAAATTTGTTAGTATAAAAATAAAGCCAGAAAATGAAGAGCTGTTTAATCACTCAATTGGATTTTTCTGCCAGCATATTTCTTTTTCTCTGCAACCCACTGCTAAATTGTTCTTCCTAGCTGTTTTTATAAAATCACTGAATCAAATCTAACTCTGATTACATTAGAGAAGGCCAGGTACCCTACACCATAACAGGGGGTTTGAAATTTTGACTTGTCTACTTAAAGATCACCAAAATCTGATAACAAGGTCAATTAAGTCCCTTGGTGGGATTGAACCACCAACCTTTTGGTTAATAGCCTTACACACTAACTGATTGCGCCACAGCGACACTTTTCAAAAGAACATACTGACAAAGGCTAATAAGCATTCATCTAGAACGATTCCTAGAAACATTTTAAAAAGTCAATAATGTGGAGAGTTTTTGTAAGATGTTTCTTCCATCAACCAATGAAGAAACACATTGGTACTTTCCCATGATGAGTGAGTGCTTCAGGATCTCTTGCACTTACATGTGCAGCAGAGTACTGTAATGGAAGCATGCTGGGTCCATAACCCAGAGGTAGGCAGATTGAAACTATCCTCTGCTATATGCATTTTTTTTGTTAATTAAAGTAATCCAAAACTGGGATTGATATTTTTGCTCTTTTATTTTTACTTAAAGTACAATAACTTTTACCATTTTAATTTGTTTTAATAGTATATTGACAGTATTGTTTTCTTTCAAAAATCCTATTAATTTTCTTTACCCGATTATTAAAATGGTAATTGACAAAAACAAACTACATTGTCACCAGAAGAGCAATACAAAATGTACAAGTGATATATTAAAATCATCTTTCCAGCTTGAATTTCAATGATGCATTGGGGCAACGATTTTGTGAGAAACATCTTCACCCTTAAATAAAGATGTTCTTAATTCCTTACCTGTGTGCTAATTAGATATCACCTTGTTTTCACATTAAACAGACTTCCACATGAGAAAACAGCAAAGATGCAGTGGCGTTAATGTTTCCTGGTGTCAACCTGTATTATTTCCGTAGATATTGAAATGAGGATGCATCTTGCTGCCTTTCCAATGAAGCAAGTTTAATTTAGTAATAGGTGAAAAACCATCCCTACAAAGATGTTAATCAGATACTTGGCTTTGTGGACACTTTTCAGAGAACAAATTTGTTATCATAAAAATAAAGCCAGAAAATGAAGAGCTGTTTAATCACTCAATTGGATTTTTCTGCCAGCATTTTTCTTTTTCTCTGCAACCCACTGCTAAATTGTGCTTCCTAGCTGTTTTTTTATAAAATCACTTAATCAAATCTAACTCTGATTACATCAGAGAAGGCCAGGTACCCTACACCATAAGAGGGGGTTTGCAATTTTGACTTGTCTACTTAAATATTACCAAAATCTGATCACAAGGTCAATTACGTCCCTGGATGGGATTGAACCACCAACCTTTTGATTAATAGCTGAACACACTAACCGATTGCGCCACAGAGACACTTTGCGAAAAGTCCATACTGACAAAGACTAATAAGCATTCATCTAGAACGTTTCCTAGAAAAACTTTAAAAAGTCAATAATCTGGAGAGTTTTTGTAAGATGTTTCTTCCAGCAACCAATGAAGAAACACATTGGTACTTTCGCATGATGAGTGAGTGCTTCAGGATCTCTTGCACTTACATGTGCAGCAGAGTACTGCAATGGAAGCATGCTGGGCCCATAACCCAGAGGTAGGCAGATTGAAACTATCCTTTGCTATATGCATTTTTTTTTTGTTCATTAAAGTAATCCAAAACTGGGATTGATATTTTAGCTTTTATTTTTACTTAAAGTACAATAACTTTTACCATTTTAATTTGTTTTAATAGTATATTGACAGTATTGTTTTCTTTCAAAAATCCAATTAATTTTCTTTACCCGATTATTAAAATGGTAATTGACAAAAACAAACTACATTGTCACCAGAAGAGCAATACAAAATGTACAAGGGATATATTAAAATCATCTTTCCAGCTTGAATTTCAATGATGCATTGGGGCAACGATTTTGTGAGAAACATCTTCACCCTTAAATAAAGATTTTCTTAATTCCTTACCTGTGTGCTAATTAGATATCACCTTGTTTTCACATTAAACAGACTTCCACATGAGAAAGCAGCAAGGATGCAGTGGCGTTAATGTTTCCTGGTGTCAACCTGTATTATTTCAGTAGATATTGAAATGAGGATGCATCTTGCTGCCTTTCCAATGAAGCAAGTTTAATTTAGTAATAGGTGAAAAACCATCCCTACAAATATGTTAATCAGATACTTGGCTTTGTGGACACTTTTCAGAGAACAAATTCGTTAGCATAAAAATAAAGCCAGAAAATGAAGAGCTGTTTAATCACTCAATTGGATTTTTCTGCCAGCATATTTCTTTTTCTCTGCAACCCACTGCTAAATTGTGCTTCCTAGCTGTTTTTTTTATAAAATCACTTATTCAAATCTAACTCTGATTACATCAGAGTAGGCCAGGTACCCTACACCATAAGAAGGGGGTTTGAAATTTTGACTTGTCTACTTAAAGATCACCAAAATCTGATAACAAGGTCAATTACATCCCTGTGTGGGATTGAACCACCAACCCTTTGATTAATAACCAAACACACTAACAGATTGCGCCACAGAGACACTTTACAAACGTACATACTGACAAAGGCTAATAAGCATTCATCTAGAACGTTTCCTAGAAAAACTTTAAAAAGTCAATAATCTGGAGAGTTTTTGTAAGATGTTTCTTCCATCAACCAACGAAGAAACACATTGGTACTTTCCCATGATGAGTGAGTGCTTCAGGATCTCTTGCACTTACATGTGCAGCAGAGTACTGCAATGGAAAAATGCTGGGCCCATAACCCAGAGGTAGGCAGATTGAAACTATCCTCTGCTATATGCATTTTTTTTTGTTAATTAAAGTAATCCAAAACTGGGATTGATATTTTTGCTCTTTTATTTTTACTTAAAGTACAATAACTTTTACCATTTTAATTTGTTTTAATAGTATATTGACAGTATTGTTTTCTTTCAAAAATCCACTTAATTTTCTTTACCCTATTATTAAAATGGTAATTGACAAAAACAAACTACATTGTCACCAGAAGAGCAATACAAAATGTACAAGTGATATATTAAAATCATCTTTCCAGCTTGAATTTCAATGATGCATTGGGGCAACGATTTTGTGAGAAACACCTTCACCCTTAAATAAAGATTTTCTTAATTCCTTACCTGTGTGCTAATTAGATATCACCTTGTTTTCACATTAAACAGACTTTCACATGCGAAAACAGCAAATATGCAGTGGCGTTAATGTTTCCTGGTGTCAACCTGTATTATTTCCGTAGATATTGAAATGAGGATGCATCTTGCTGCCTTTCCAATGAAGCAAGTTTAATTTAGTAATAGGTGAAAAACCATCCCTACAAAGATGTTAATCAGATACTTGGCTTTGTGGACACTTTTCAGAGAACAAATTTGTAATCATAAAAATAAAGCCAGAAAATGAAGAGCTGTTTAATCACTCAATTGGATTTTTCTGCCAGCATTTTTCTTTTTCTCTGCAACCCACTGCTAAATTGTGCTTCCTAGCTGTTTTTTTATAAAATCACTTAATCAAATCTAACTCTGATTACATCAGAGAAGGCCAGGTACCCTATACCATAAGAGGGGGTTTGCAATTTTGACTTGTCTACTTAAATATCACCAAAATCTGATCACAAGGTCAATTACGTCCCTGGGTGGGATTGAACCACCAACCTTTTGATAAATAGCTGAACACACTAACCGATTGCGCCACAGAGACACTTTGCAAAAAGCACATACTGACAAAGACTAATAAGCATTCATCTAGAACGTTTCCTAGAAAAACTTTAAAAAGTCAATAATCTGGAGAGTTTTTGTAAGATGTTTCTTCCAGCAACCAATGAAGAAACACATTGGTACTTTCGCATGATGAGTGAGTGCTTCAGGATCTCTTGCACTTACATGTGCAGCAGAGTACTGCAATGGAAGCATGCTGGGCCCATAACTCAGAGGTAGGCAGATTGAAACTATCCTTTGCTATATGAATTTTTTTTTTTGTTCATTAAAGTAATCCAAAACTGGGATTGATATTTTAGCTTTTATTTTTACTTAAAGTACAATAACTTTTACCATTTTAATTTGTTTTAATAGTATATTGACAGTATTGTTTTCTTTCAAAAATCCACTTAATTTTCTTTACCCTATTATTAAAATGGTAATTGACAAAAACAAACTACATTGTCACCATAAGAGCAATACAAAATGTACAAGTGATATATTAAAATCATCTTTCCAGCTTGAATTTCAATGATGCATTGGGGCAACGATTTTGTGAGAAACATCTTCACCCTTAAATAAAGATTTTCTTAATTCCTTACCTGTGTGCTAATTAGATATCACCTTGTTTTCACATTAAACAGACTTCCACATGAGAAAGCAGCAAGGATGCAGTGGCGTTAATGTTTCCTGGTGTCAACCTGTATTATTTCAGTAGATATTGAAATGAGGATGCATCTTGCTGCCTTTCCAATGAAGCAAGTTTAATTTAGTAATAGGTGAAAAACCATCCCTACAAATATGTTAATCAGATACTTGGCTTTGTGGACACTTTTCAGAGAACAAATTAGTTAGCATAAAAATAAAGCCAGAAAATGAAGAGCTGTTTAATCACTCAATTGGATTTTTCTGCCAGCATATTTCTTTTTCTCTGCAACCCACTGCCAAATTGTGCTTCCTAGCTGTTTTTATAAAATCACTGAATCAAATCTAACTCTGATTACATCAGAGAAGGCCAGGTACCCTACACCATAACAGGGGGTTTGAAATTTTGACTTGTCTACTTAAAGATCACCAAAATCTGATAACAAGGTCAATTAAGTCCCTGGGTGGGATTGAATAACCAACCTTTTGGTTAATAGCCTTACACACTAACTGATTGCGCCACAGCTACACTTTGCAAAAGTACATACTGACAAAGGCTAATAAGCATTCATCTAGAACGATTCCTAGAAACATTTTAAAAAGTCAATAATGTGGAGAGTTTTTGTAAGATGTTTCTTCCATCAACCAATGAAGAAACACATTGGTACTTTCCCATGATAAGTGAGTGCTTCAGGACCTCTTGCACTTACATGTGCAGCAGAGTACTGTAATGGAAGCATGCTGGGTCCATAACCCAGAGGTAGGCAGATTGAAACTATCCTCTGCTATATGCATTTTTTTTTGTTAATTAAAGTAATCCAAAACTGGGATTGATATTATTGCTCTTTTATTTTTACTTAAAGTACAATAACTTTTACCATTTTAATTTGTTTTAATAGTATATTGACAGTATTGTTTTCTTTCAAAAATCCACTTAATTTTCTTTACCCGATTATTAAAATGGTAATTGACAAAAACAAACTACATTGTCACCAGAAGAGCAATACAAAATGTACAAGTGATATATTAAAATCATCTTTCCAGCTTGAATTTCAATGATGCATTGGGGCAACGATTTTGTGAGAAACATCTTCACCCTTAAATAAAGATTTTCTTAATTCCTTACCTGTGTGCTAATTAGATATCACCTTGTTTTCATATTAAACAGACTTCCACATGCGAAAGCAGCAAGGATGCAGTGGCGTTAATGTTTCCTGGTGTCAACCTGTATTATTTCAGTAGACATTGAAATGAAGATGCATCTTGCTGCCTTTCCAATGAAGCAAGTTTAATTTAGTAATAGGTGAAAAACCATCCCTACAAAGGTGTTAATCAGAGACTTGGCTTTGTGGACACTTTTCAGAGAACAAATTTGTTAGTATAAAAATAAAGCCAGAAAATGAAGAGCTGTTTAATCACTCAATTGGATTTTTCTGCCAGCATATTTCTTTTTCTCTGCAACCCACTGCTAAATTGTTCTTCCTAGCTGTTTTTATAAAATCACTGAATCAAATCTAACTCTGATTACATTAGAGAAGGCCAGGTACCCTACACCATAATAGGGGGTTTGAAATTTTGACTTGTCTACTTAAAGATCACCAAAATCTGATAACAAGGTCAATTAAGTCCCTTGGTGGGATTGAATCACCAACCTTTTGGTTAATAGCCTTACACACTAACTGATTGCGCCACAGCGACACTTTGCAAAAGAACATACTGACAAAGGCTAATAAGCATTCATCTAGAACGATTCCTAGAAACATTTTAAAAAGTCAATAATGTGGAGAGTTTTTGTAAGATGTTTCTTCCATCAACCAATGAAGAAACACATTGGTACTTTCCCATGATGAGTGAGTGCTTCAGGATCTCTTGCACTTACATGTGCAGCAGAGTACTGTAATGGAAGCATGCTGGGTCCATAACCCAGAGGTAGGCAGATTGAAACTATCCTCTGCTATATGCATTTTTTTTGTTAATTAAAGTAATCCAAAACTGGGATTGATATTTTTGCTCTTTTATTTTTACTTAAAGTACAATAACTTTTACCATTTTAATTTGTTTTAATAGTATATTGACAGTATTGTTTTCTTTCAAAAATCCTATTAATTTTCTTTACCCGATTATTAAAATGGTAATTGACAAAAACAAACTACATTGTCACCAGAAGAGCAATACAAAATGTACAAGTGATATATTAAAATCATCTTTCCAGCTTGAATTTCAATGATGCATTGGGGCAACGATTTTGTGAGAAACATCTTCACCCTTAAATAAAGATGTTCTTAATTCCTTACCTGTGTGCTAATTAGATATCACCTTGTTTTCACATTAAACAGACTTCCACATGAGAAAACAGCAAAGATGCAGTGGCGTTAATGTTTCCTGGTGTCAACCTGTATTATTTCCGTAGATATTGAAATGAGGATGCATCTTGCTGCCTTTCCAATGAAGCAAGTTTAATTTAGTAATAGGTGAAAAACCATCCCTACAAAGATGTTAATCAGATACTTGGCTTTGTGGACACTTTTCAGAGAACAAATTTGTTATCATAAAAATAAAGCCAGAAAATGAAGAGCTGTTTAATCACTCAATTGGATTTTTCTGCCAGCATTTTTCTTTTTCTCTGCAACCCACTGCTAAATTGTGCTTCCTAGCTGTTTTTTTATAAAATCACTTAATGAAATCTAACTCTGATTACATCAGAGAAGGCCAGGTACCCTACACCATAAGAGGGGGTTTGCAATTTTGACTTGTCTACTTAAATATTACCAAAATCTGATCACAAGGTCAATTACGTCCCTGGATGGGATTGAACCACCAACCTTTTGATTAATAGCTGAACACACTAACCGATTGCGCCACAGAGACACTTTGCGAAAAGTACATACTGACAAAGACTAATAAGCATTCATCTAGAACGTTTCCTAGAAAAACTTTAAAAAGTCAATAATCTGGAGAGTTTTTGTAAGATGTTTCTTCCAGCAACCAATGAAGAAACACATTGGTACTTTCGCATGATGAGTGAGTGCTTCAGGATCTCTTGCACTTACATGTGCAGCAGACTACTGCAATGGAAGCATGCTGGGCCCATAACCAAGAGGTAGGCAGATTGAAACTATCCTTTGCTATATGCATTTTTTTTTTGTTCATTAAAGTAATCCAAAACTGGGATTGATATTTTAGCTTTTATTTTTACTTAAAGTACAATAACTTTTACCATTTTAATTTGTTTTAATAGTATATTGACAGTATTGTTTTCTTTCAAAAATCCAATTAATTTTCTTTACCCGATTATTAAAATGGTAATTGACAAAAACAAACTACATTGTCACCAGAAGAGCAATACAAAATGTACAAGTGATATATTAAAATCATCTTTCCAGCTTGAATTTCAATGATGCATTGGGGCAACGATTTTGTGAGAAACATCTTCACCCTTAAATAAAGATTTTCTTAATTCCTTACCTGTGTGCTAATTAGATATCACCTTGTTTTCACATTAAACAGACTTCCACATGAGAAAGCAGCAATGATGCAGTGGCGTTAATGTTTCCTGGTGTCAACCTGTATTATTTCAGTAGATATTGAAATGAGGATGCATCTTGCTGCCTTTCCAATGAAGCAAGTTTAATTTAGTAATAGGTGAAAAACCATCCCTACAAATATGTTAATCAGATACTTGGCTTTGTGGACACTTTTCAGAGAACAAATTCGTTAGCATAAAAATAAAGCTAGAAAATGAAGAGCTGTTTAATCACTCAATTGGATTTTTCTGCCAGCATATTTCTTTTTCTCTGCAACCCACTGCTAAATTGTGCTTCCTAGCTGTTTTTTTTATAAAATCACTTATTCAAATCTAACTCTGATTACATCAGAGTAGGCCAGGTACCCTACACCATAAGAAGGGGGTTTGAAATTTTGACTTGTCTACTTAAAGATCACCAAAATCTGATAACAAGGTCAATTACATCCCTGGGTGGGATTGAACCACCAACCCTTTGATTAATAACCAAACACACTAACAGATTGCGCCACAGAGACACTTTACAAATGTACATACTGACAAAGGCTAATAAGCATTCATCTAGAACGTTTCCTAGAAAAACTTTAAAAAGTCAATAATCTGGAGAGTTTTTGTAAGATGTTTCTTCCATCAACCAACGAAGAAACACATTGGTACTTTCCCATGATGAGTGAGTGCTTCAGGATCTCTTGCACTTACATGTGCAGCAGAGTACTGCAATGGAAAAATGCTGGGCCCATAACCCAGAGGTAGGCAGATTGAAACTATCCTCTGCTATATGCATTTTTTTTTGTTAATTAAAGTAATCCAAAACTGGGATTGATATTTTTGCTCTTTTATTTTTACTTAAAGTACAATAACTTTTACCATTTTAATTTGTTTTAATAGTATATTGACAGTATTGTTTTCTTTCAAAAATCCACTTAATTTTCTTTACCCTATTATTAAAATGGTAATTGACAAAAACAAACGACATTGTCACCAGAAGAGCAATACAAAATGTACAAGTGATATATTAAAATCATCTTTCCAGCTTGAATTTCAATGATGCATTGGGGCAACGATTTTGTGAGAAACACCTTCACCCTTAAATAAAGATTTTCTTAATTCCTTACCTGTGTGCTAATTAGATATCACCTTGTTTTCACATTAAACAGACTTCCACATGCGAAAGCAGCAAGGATGCAGTGGCGTTAATGTTTCCTGGTGTCAACCTGTATTATTTCAGTAGACATTGAAATGAGGATGCATCTTGCTGCCTTTCCAATGAAGCAAGTTTAATTTAGTAATAGGTGAAAAACCATCCCTACAAAGGTGTTAATCAGAGACTTGGCTTTGTGGACACTTTTCAGAGAACAAATTTGTTAGCATAAAAATAAAGCCAGAAAATGAAGAGCTGTTTAATCACTCAATTGGATTTTTTTGCCAGCATATTTCTTTTTCTCTGCAACCCACTGCTAAATTGTGCTTCCTAGCTGTTTTTATAAAATCACTGAATCAAATCTAACTCTGATTACATCAGAGAAGGCCAGGTACCCTACACCATAAGAGGGGGTTTGAAATTTTGACTTGTCTACTTAAAGATCACCAAAATCTGATAACAAGGTCAATTACGTCCCTGGGTGGGATTGAACCACCAACCTTTTGGTTAATAACCATACACACTAACTGATTGCGCCACAGCGACACTTTGCAAAAGTACATACTGACAAAGGCTAATAAGCATATATCTAGAACGTTTCCTAGAAACATTTTAAAAAGTCAATAATGTGGAGAGTTTTTGTAAGATGTTTCTTCCATCAACCAATGAAGAAACACATTGGTACTTTCCCATGATAAGTGAGTGCTTCAGGACCTCTTGCACTTACATGTGCAGCAGAGTACTGTAATGGAAGCATGCTGGGTCCATAACCCAGAGGTAGGCAGATTGAAACTATCCTTTGCTATATGCATTTTTTTTTGTTAATTAAAGTAATCCAAAACTGGGATTGATATTTTTGCTCTTTTATTTTTACTTAAAGTACAATAACTTTTACCATTTTAATTTGTTTTAATAGTATATTGACAGTATTGTTTTCTTTCAAAAATCCAATTAATTTTCTTTACCCGATTATTAAAATGGTAATTGACAAAAACAAACTACATTGTCACCAGAAGAGCAATACAAAATGTACAAGTGATATATTAAAATCATCTTTCCAGCTTGAATTTCAATGATGCATTGGGGCAACGATTTTGTGAGAAACATCTTCACCCTTAAATAAAGATTTTCTTAATTCCTTACCTGTGTGCTAATTAGATATCACCTTGTTTTCACATTAAACAGACTTCCACATGAGAAAGCAGCAAGGATGCAGTGGCGTTAATGTTTCCTGGTGTCAACCTGTATTATTTCTGTAGATATTGAAATGAGGATGCATCTTGCTGCCTTTCCAATGAAGCAAGTTTAATTTAGTAATAGGTGAAAAACCATCCCTACAAAGGTGTTAATCAGAGACTTGGCTTTGTGGACACTTTTCAGAGAACAAATTTGTTAGCATAAAAATAAAGCCAGAAAATGAAGAGCTGTTTAATCACTCAATTGGATTTTTTTGCCAGCATATTTCTTTTTCTCTGCAACCCACTGCTAAATTGTGCTTCCTAGCTGTTTTTATAAAATCACTGAATCAAATCTAACTCTGATTACATCAGAGAAGGCCAGGTACCCTACACCATAAGAGGGGGTTTGAAATTTTGACTTGTCTACATAAAGATCACCAAAATCTGATAACAAGGTCAATTACGTCCCTGGGTGGGATTGAACCACCAACCTTTTGGTTAATAGCCTTACACACTAACTGATTGCGCCACAGCGACACTTTGCAAAAGCATATACTGAAAAAGGCTAATAAGCATTCATCTAGAACGTTTCCTAGAAACATTTTAAAAAGTCAATAATGTGGAGAGTTTTTGTAAGATGTTTCTTCCATCAACCAATGAAGAAACACATTGGTACTTTCCCATGATGAGTGAGTGCTTCAGGATCTCTTGCACATACATGTGCAGCAGAGTACTGTAATGGAAGCATGCTGGGTCCATAACCCAGAGGTAGGCAGATTGAAACTATCCTCTGCTATATGCATTTTTTTTGTTAATTAAAGTAATCCAAAACTGGGATTGACATTTTTGCTCTTTTATTTTTACTTAAAGTACAATAACTTTTACCATTTTAATTTGTTTTAATAGTATATTGACAGTATTGTTTTCTTTCAAAAATTCACTTAATTTTCTTTTCTGTGTGCTAATTAGATATCACCTTGTTTTCACATTAAATAGACTACCACATGAGAAAGCAGCAAGGATGCAGTGGCGTTAATGTTTCCTGGTGGTAGTGGGGTACTGTGTTTGTGCTTTCCTCTGGTCAGCTCTGGTAAAAGTCAGATTTCTTTGTCTCAGATCTTCCTCTAGCCTTGTTCTTCTTTCGAGAGTTCCCTTGTGCTGCCTCAGTTGGATCTCCTTCACTTGACAGGGGCGTACCCGAGCAGCGACCCTCCCCAGCACTAGCCCAACTCCTACTTACCTGCCAGGTGAGATACTATGATCATGAAGGTGCTTCTCCCAGGGCAAGGCTCACCCATTGCACTCTGGGTGTGCTGCTCCTGCGATTTCCCCAAATGTGGGAAACTTGACTGCATAATTTGTGTTTCCCCTGGTCGGCTCTCGTATAATTCAGATCTCTTTGTCTCAGGTCTCTCTCCAGCCTAGTTTGCTGTCTGTTTCCACTTCTCTTTTCTTAAACCGCTCCCTTCTATGCCCTTGCGCACCTTAATTAAATCTAACTCTGATTACGTCAGAGAAGGCCAGGTACCCTACACCATAAGAGGGGGTTTGAAATTTTGACTTGTCTACTTAAAGATCACCAAAATCTGATCACAAGGTCAATTACATCACTGGGTGGGAACCTTTTGGTTAATAGCCCATGTAAGTGCAAGAGATCCTGAAGCACTCACTCATCATGGGAAAGTACCAATGTGTTTCTTACAAAAATTCTCCAGATTATTGACTTTTTAAAGTTTTTCTAGGAAACGTTCTAGATGAATGCTTATTAGCCTTTGTCAGTATGTACTTTCGCAAAGTGTCGCTATGGCGCAATCAGTTAGTGTGTATGGCTATTAACCTAAAGGTTGGTGATTCAATCCCACCCAGGGACGTAATTGACCTTGTTATCAGATTTTGGTGATCTTTAAGTAGACAAGTCAAAATTTCAAACCCCCTCTTATGGTGTAGGGTACCCGGCCTTCTCTGATGTAATCAGAGTTAGATTTGATTAAGTGATTTTATAAAAAACAGCTAGGAAGCACAATTTAGCAGTGGGTTGCAGAGAAAAAAAATTATGCTGGCAGAAAAGTCCAATTGAGTGATTAAACAGCTCTTCATTTTCTGATTTTATGTTTATGCTAACAAATTTGCTCTCTGAAAAGTGTCCACAAAGCCAAGTCTCTGATTAACACCTTTAGTAGGAATGGTTTTTCACCTATTACTGAATTAAACTTGCTTCATTGGAAAGGCAGCAAGATGCATCCTCATTTCAATGTCTACTGAAATAATACAGGTTGACACCAGGAAACATAAACGTCACTGCATCCTTGCTGCTTCCTCAAGGGGAAGTCTGTTTAATGTGAAAACAAGGTGATATCTAATCAGCACACAGGTAAGGAATTAAGAAAATCTTTCTTTATGGGTGAAGATGTTTCTCACAAAATTGTTGCACCAAGGCATCATTGAAATTAAAGCTGGAAAGATGATTTTAATATATCACTTGTATATTTTGTACTGCTCTTCTGGTGACAATGTAGTTTGTTTTTGTCAATTACCATTTTAATAATAGGGTAAAGAAAATTAAGTGGATTTTTGAAAGAAAACAATACTGTCAATATACTATTAAAACAAATTAAAATGGTAAAAGTTATTGTACTTTAAGTAAAAATAAAAGAGCAAAAATATCAATCCCAGTTTTGGATTACTTTAATTAACAAAAAACAATGCATATAGCAGAGGATAGTTTCAATCTGCCTACCTCTGGGTTATGGACCCAGCATGCTTCCATTACAGTACTCTGCTGCACATGTAAGTGCAAGAGATCCTGAAGCACTCACTCATCATGGGAAAGTACCAATGTGTTTCTTCATTGGTTGATGGAAGAAACATCTTACAAAAACTCTCCAGATTATTGACTTTTTAAAGTTTTTCTAGGAAACGTTCTAGATGAATGCTTATTAGCCTTTGTCAGTATGTACTTTCGCAAAGTGTCTCTGAGGCACAAACAGTTAGCGTGTTCAGTTGTTAACCAAAAGGTTGGTGGTTCAATCCCACCTAGGGACGTAATTGACCTTGTTATCAGATTTTGGTGATCTTTAAGTAGACAAGTAAAAATTTCAAACCACCTCTTATGGTGTAGGGTACCTGGCCTTCTCTGATGTAATCAGAGTTAGATTTGATTAAGTGATTTTATAAAAAAAACAGCCACAAAGCACAATTTAGCAGTGGGTTGCAGAGAAAAAGAAATATGCTGGCAGAAAAATCCAATTGAGTGATTAAACAGCTCTTCATTTTCTGGCTTTATTTTTATGCTAACAAATTTGTGCTCTGAAAAGTGTCCACAAAGCCAAGTATCTGATTAACACCTTTGTAGGGATGGTTTTTCACCTATTATTAAATTAAACTTGCTTCATTGGAAAGGCAGCAAGTGATGTCATCCAAGCAGTGGGTCAAGGTTGGCTTCAAACCTCGTCTGCTTATGAAAAGAGAAAAGGGGTATGCAGGGCATGGCGGCCTTTTGCGGTGCTTGGATGACCCCTAGTTCGCATTAAATAATGCAGTCGAGTTTCCCACATTTGGGGAAATCACAGGGGTCAGCATACCCAGAATGCAATGAATGAACCGCACCCTGGGAGAACAGTCTTCATGACCATGGTATCTCCTATGCAAAATAAGTATGATTTGGGATAGGGCTGGGGAGGGCCGCTGCTCAGGCACATCTCTGTCAAGTAAAGGAGATTCAACTGAGGCAGCACAAGGGAACTCTCATCTGGGGACAACAACTGCAGGGAGAACACATATTTTCAGATGAACATGGGAGGGCAGAAGGCTGCCTAATACTGAAGCACCCCCAAACAACAAACCAAATGCAACAACTAGTGCAAGCATTCCTGGGGGAAGGCCTGCAGCAGATGGATTTGCATATGGCGATGTCATCCAAGCAGTGGGTCAAAGTTGGCTTCAACCCTCGTCTGCATATGAAAAGAGAAAAGGGGCGTGCAGGGCATGGCGGCCTTTTGCGGCACTTGGATGACCCCTAGTTCGCATTAAACACCTCCACCCTCCGTCGGTGTGGGGCTCATGTTGGCTATGCCCCAGCCCCTGAAGGATTCAAGCTGATTTCTTGCAGCAGCTGGGCACTGTAACAGCTCCAGAGCTGCTCTGTAATGCAAGTAAAAGGGTGTGGGCCCTGCAGCACTACCTGTAGTTCGCATTGTGCGAGACCCCTAGTTCGCATTAAACACCCCCACCCTCCTTCGGTGTGGGGCTCATGTTGGCCATGCCCCAGCCCCTGAAGCATTCACGCTGATTTCTTGCAGCAGCTGGGCACTGTAACAGCTCAAGAGCTGCTCTGTAAGGCAAGTAAAAGGGTGTGGGCCCTGCAGCACTACCTGTAGTTTGCATTGTGCATTGGAAGGCACAAAGTAAGCAGACGGGAGGAGAAGTCAGGATAGTGCACAAGGGTATAGACGGGAGGGGCTCAAGAAAAAAGAAGTGGAAACAGACAGCAAACTAGGCTTCCAATGCACAATGCAAACTACAGGTAGTGCTGCAGGGCCCACACCCTTTTACTTGCCTTACAGAGCAGCTCTGGAGCTGTTTAATCACTCAATTGGATTTTTCTGCCAGCATAATTTTTCTCTTACGTCCTAGAGGATGCTGGGGACTCCGTAAGGACCATGGGGGATAGACGGGCTCCGCAGGAGACATGGGCACTTTAAGAAAGACTTTAGATCTGGGTGTGCACTGGCTCCTCCCTCTATGCCCCTCCTCCAGACCTCAGTTTACTACTGTGCCCAGAGGAGACTGGGTGCTTTTCAGGGAGCTCACCTGAGTTTCCTGACAGAAAGTATATTTGTTAGATTTTTTTATTTTCAGGGAGCCTGCTGGCAACAGACTCCCTGCATCGAGGGGCGGAGGGGAGAGATGCACACCTACTTCTGTGAGTTGATAGGCTCTGCTTCTTAGGCTACTGTACAGCATTAGCTCCAGAGGGATCGGTACGCAGGTCTCACCCTCGCCGTCCGTCCCAGAGCCGCGCCGCCGTCCCCCTCGCAGAGCCGGAAGATAGAAGCCGGGTGAGTATGAGAAGAAAAGAAGACTTCAGAGGCGGCGGAAGACTTCATGATCTTCACTGAGGTAACGCACAGCAGTAAAGCTGTGCTCCATTGCTCCCATACACCTCACACACGGCAGTCAGTGTAAGGGTGAAGGGCGCAGGGGGGACGCCCTGGGCAGCAATATAGACCTCTCTTTGGCAAAATAAATATATATGCAGCTAGGCACTGTATATATATATAAGAGCCCCCGCCATTTTTTTACTATATTTGAGCGGGACAGAAGCCCGTCGCTGAGGGGGTGGGGCTTCTCCCTCAGCACTCACCAGCGCCATTTTCTCCACAGCACCGCTGAGGGGAAGCTCCATGGACTCTCCCCTGCTTATACCACGGTAGAAAGAGGGTCTTAAAGAAGAGAGGGCACATAATTAGGCGCATATATATATGGAAATACAGCGCTACTGGGTAAACATAAAATGATTGTGTTTTTTTCCTGGGTCATATAGCGCTGGGGTGTGTGCTGGCATACTTTCTCTCTCTGTCTCTCCAAAGGGCCTTGTTGGGGAACTGTCCTCAGATAAGAGGATTCCCTGAGTGTATGGTGTGTCGGTACACGTGTGTCGACATGTCTGAGGTAGAAGGCTCTCCTAGAGAGGAGCAGGAGCAAATTAATGTGGTGTCTCCATCGACAACGCCGACACCTGACTGGATGGATATGTGGAATGTTTTAAGTGCTAATGTAAACTTATTACACAAGAGATTAGACAAAGCTGAAGCTAGGGAACAGTCAGGGAGTCAACCCATGCCTGTCCCTATGTCGCAGGGACCTTCGGGGTCTCAAAAGCGCCCACTATCCCAAATAGTTGACACAGATACCGACACGGATTCTGACTCCAGTGTCGACTACGATGATGCAAAGTTACAACCAAAATTGGCTAAATGTATTCGATATATGATTATTGCAATAAAAGATGTTTTGCACATCACAGAGTCCCCTGTCCCTGACACGAGGGTACACATGTATAAGGGAAAGAAACCTGAGATAACCTTTCCCCCCTCACATGAGTTGAACGAATTATGTGAAAAAGCTTGGGAATCTCCAGACAAAAAGCTGCAGATTCCCAAAAGGATTCTTATGGCGTATCCTTTCCCGCCAATGGACAGGATACGGTGGGAATCCTCCCCTAGGGTGGATAAAGCATTGACACGCTTATCCAAAAAGGTAGCGCTGCCATCCCAGGATACGGCTACCATCAGGGACCCTGCTGACCGCAAGCAGGAGGTTACCCTAAAGTCCATTTACACACATTCTGGTACCTTACTCAGACCGGCAATTGCGTCGGCCGAGGTTGTAGCGCGGTGGCAGCATGGACAGATACCTTATCAGCAGAGATTGAGACCCTAGATAAGGATGCTATGTTATTGACCATAGGGCATATAAAAGATGCTGTCCTATATATGAGAGATGCTCAAAGTGACATTAGTCTACTGGGTTCTAGAATAAACGCTATGTCGATTTCTGCTAGACGAGTCCTATGGACCCGGCAATAGACAGGTGATGCCGACTCAAAAAGGCATATGGAGGTTTTACCTTACAGGGGTGAGGAATTGTTTGGGGAAGGTCTCTCGGACCTTGTCTCCACAGCTACAGCTGGTAAATCAAATTTTTTGCCTTATATTTCCTCACAGCCTAAGAAAGCACCACATTATCAAATGCAGTCCTTTCGATCACAGAGAAACAAGAAAGTACGAGGTGCGTCCTTTCTTGCCAGAGGTAAGGGCAGAGGGAAGAAGCTGCACAACACAGCTAGTTCCCAGGAACAGAAGTCCTCCCCGGCCTCTACAAAATCCACCGCATGACGCTGGGGCTCCGCTAAAGGAGTCCGCCCAGTTGGGGGCACGTCTTCGAGTTTTCAGCCACATCTGGGTTCATTCGCAGGTGGATCCCTAGGCAATAGAAATTGTTTCTCAGGGTTACAAGCTGAAATTCGAAGAGGTGCCTCCTCGCCGGTTTTTCAAATCGGCCCTACCATCTTCTCCCCAGGAAAGGGAGATAGTGTTAAATGCAATTCACAAATTGTATCTTCAACAGGTGGTGGTCAAGGTTCCCCTGCTTCAACAAGGAAAGGGAAATTATTCGACCCTGTTTGTAGTCCCAAAACCGGACGGTTTGGTCAGACCCATATTAAATTTAAAATCCCTGAACCTATACTTGAAAAGGTTCAAGTTCAAGATGGAATCGCTAAGAGCGGTCATCACCAGCCTAGAAGGGGGGGATTTTATGATATCTCTGGACATAAAGGATGCATACCTTCATGTACTCATTTATCCACCTCATCAGGCGTACCTAAGATTTGCGGTACAGTATTGTCATTACCAATTTCAGACGTTGCCGTTTGGTCTCTCCAGAATTTTCTCCGAGAATTTTCACCAAGGTAATGACAGAAATTATGGTGCTCCTGCGAAAGCAAGGTGTCACAATTATCCCGTACTTGAACGATCTCCTCATAAAAGCGAGATCAAGAGAGCAGTTGCTGAACAGCGTATAACTTTCATTGAAGGTGTTACAGCAAAACGGCTGGATTCTCAATATCCCGAAGTCGCAGTTGGTTCCTACGACTCGTCTGACTTTGCTTGGGCATTATTCTGGATACGGACCAGAAAAGGGTTTATCTTCCGATAGAAAAGGCCCAGGAACTCATGACTCTGGTCAGGAACCTATTGAAACCAAAACAGGTGTCAGTGCATCACTGCACTCGAGTCCTGGGAATGATGGTGGCATCATACGAGGCCATTCCCTTCGGCAGGTTCCATGCGAGGATCTTGCAATGGGACCTACTGGACAAGTGGTCCGGGTCACATCTACAGATTCATCAGTTGATCACCCTGTCCCCCAGGGCCAGGGTATCTCTCCTGTGGTGGCTGCAGAGTGCTCACCTTCTAGAGGGCCGCAGGTTCGGCATTCAGGACTGGATCCTGGTGACCACGAACGCGAGCCTCCGAGGTTGGGGAGCAGCCACACAGGGAAGAAATTTCCAAGGTCTTTGGTCAAGTCAGGAGACTTGTCTTCACATCAACATCCTGGAGCTAAGGGCCATATACAACGCCCTATGTCAAGCGGAGACCTTACTTCGCGACCAACCAGTTCTGATCCAGTCAGACAACGTCACCGCAGTAGTTCATGTAAACCGCCAAGGCGGCACAAGGAGCAGAGTGGCGATGGCGGAAGCCACCAGAATTCTTCGCTGGGTGGAGAATCATGTAAGCACACTGTCAGCAGTGTTCATTCCGGGAGTGGACAACTGGGAAGAAGACTTCCTCAGCAGACACGACCTACATCCAGGAGAGTGGGGACTCCATCAGGAAGTCTTCGCACAGATTGCAAGTCGGTGGGGACTGTTCCAGATAGACATGATGGCGTCCCGCCTCAACAAAAAGCTACAGAGGTATTGCACCAGGTCAAGAGACCCTCAGGCAGTAGCTGTTTAAACAGCTCTTCATTTTCTGATTTTATGTTTATGCTAACAAATTTGCTCTCTGAAAAGTGTCCACAAAGCCAAGTCTCTGATTAACACCTTTGTAGGAATGGTTTTTCACCTATTACTGAATTAAACTTGCTTCATTGGAAAGGCAGCAAGATGCATCCTCATTTCAATGTCTACTGAAATAATACAGGTTGACACCAGGAAACATTAACGCCACTGCATCCTTGCTGCTTTCGCATGTGGAAGTCTGTTTAATGTGAAAACAAGGTGATATCTAATTAGCACACAGGTAAGGAATTAAGAAAATCTTTATTTAAGGGTGAAGGTGTTTCTCACAAAATCGTTGCCCCAATGCATCATTGAAATTCAAGCTGGAAAGATGATTTTAATATATCACTTGTACATTTTGTATTGCTCTTCTGGTGACAATGTAGTTTGTTTTTGTCAATTACCATTTTAATAATAGGGTAAAGAAAATTAAGTGGATTTTTGAAAGAAAACAATACTGTCAATATACTATTAAAACAAATTAAAATGGTAAAAGTTATTGTACTTTAAGTAAAAATAAAAGAGCAAAAATATCAATCCCAGTTTTGGATTACTTTAATTAACCAAAAAAAATGCATATAGCAGAGGATAGTTTCAATCTGCCTACCTCTGGGTTATGGGCCCAGCATGTTTCCATTGCAGTACTCTGCTGCACATGTAAGTGCAAGAGATCCTGAAGCACTCACTCATCATGGGAAAGTACCAATGTGTTTCTTCGTTGGTTGATGGAAGAAACATCTTACAAAAACTCTCCAGATTATTGACTTTTTAAAGTTTTTCTAGGAAACGTTCTAGATGAATGCTTATTAGCCTTTGTCAGTATGTATGTTTGTAAAGTGTCTCTGTGGCGCAATCGGTTAGTGTGTTTGGTTATTAATCAAAGGGTTGGTGGTTCAATCCCACCCAGCGATGTAATTGACCTTGTTATCAGATTTTGGTGATCTTTAAGTAGACAAGTCAAAATTTCAAACCCCCTTCTTATGGTGTAGGGTACCTGGCCTACTCTGATGTAATCAGAGTTAGATTTGAATCAGTGATTTTATAAAAAAACAGCTAGGAAGCACAATTTAGCAGTGGGTTGCAGAGAAAAAGAAATATGCTGGCAGAAAAATCCAATTGAGTGATTAAACAGCTCTTCATTTTCTGGCTTTATTTTTATGCTAACTAATTTGTTCTCTGAAAAGTGTCCACAAAGCCAAGTATCTGATTAACATATTTGTAGGGATGGTTTTTCACCTATTACTAAATTAAACTTGCTTCATTGGAAAGGCAGCAAGATGCATCCTCATTTCAATATCTACTGAAATAATACAGGTTGACACCAGGAAACATTAACGCCACTGCATCCTTGCTGCTTTCTCATGTGGAAGTCTGTTTAATGTGAAAACAAGGTGATATCTAATTAGCACACAGGTAAGGAATTAAGAAAATCTTTATTTAAGGGTGAAGATGTTTCTCACAAAATCGTTGCCCCAATGCATCATTGAAATTCAAGCTGGAAAGATGATTTTAATATATCACTTGTACATTTTGTATTGCTCTTCTGGTGACAATGTAGTTTGTTTTTGTCACTTACCATTTTAATAATCGGGTAAAGAAAATTAATTGGATTTTTGAAAGAAAACAACACTGTCAATATACTATTAAAACAAATTAAAATGGTAAAAGTTATTGTACTTTAAGTAAAAATAAAAGCTAAAATATCAATCCCAGTTTTGGATTACTTTAATGAACAAAAAAAATGCATATAGCAAAGGATAGTATCAATCTGCCTACCTCTGGGTTATGGGCCCAGCATGCTTCCATTGCAGTACTCTGCTGCACATGTAAGTGCAAGAGATCCTGAAGCACTCACTCATCATGGGAAAGTACCAATGTGTTTCTTCATTGGTTGCTGGAAGAAACATCTTACAAAAACTCTCCAGGTTATTGACTTTTTAAAGTTTTTCTAGGAAACGTTCTAGATGAATGCTTATTAGTCTTTGTCAGTATGTACTTTTTGCAAAGTGTCTCTGTGGCGCAATCGGTTAGTGTGTTCAGCTATTAATCAAAAGGTTGGTGGTTCAATCCCATCCAGGGACGTAATTGACCTTGTGATCAAATTTTGGTAATATTTAAGTAGACAAGTCATATAGCAGAGGATAGTTTCAATCTGCCTACCTCTGGGTTATGGACCCAGCATGCTTCCATTACAGTACTCTGCTGCACATGTAAGTGCAAGAGATCCTGAAGCACTCACTCATCATGGGAAAGTACCAATGTGTTTCTTCATTGGTTGATGGAAGAAACATCTTACAAAAACTCTCCAGATTATTGACTATTTAAAGTTTTTATAGGAAACGTTCTAGATGAATGCTTATTAGCCTTTGTCAGTATGTACTTTTGCAAAGTTTCGCTGTGGCGCAATCAGTTAGTGTATACGGCTATTAACCAAAAGGTTGGTGGTTCAATCCCACCCAGGGATGTAATTGAACTTATTATCAGATTTTGTTGATCTTTAAGTAGACAAGTCAAAATTTCGAAAACCCCTGCTATGGTGTAGGGTACCTGGCCTTCTCTGATGTAATCAGAGTTAGATTTGATTCATACTGTTAACTGGGTAGTATATCACAAGTTATACGGTGTGATTGGTGTGGCTGGTATGAATCTTGACCTTGGATTAACAAAAATCCTTTCCTCGTACTGTCCGTCTCCTCTGGGCACAGTTTCTCTAACTGAGGTATGGAGGAGGGGCATAGAGGGAGGAGCCAGTGCACACCCAGATCTAAAGTCTTTCTTAAAGTGCCCATGTCTGCTGCGGAGCCCGTCTATCCCCCATGGTCCTTACGGAGTCCCCATCATCCTCTACGGACTACGAGAAAAAAAAATTACCGGTAGGTTTAAAATGTTATTTTTTTCTCTG
Organism: Pseudophryne corroboree; assembly: GCF_028390025.1. Taxonomy (NCBI): domain Eukaryota; kingdom Metazoa; phylum Chordata; class Amphibia; order Anura; family Myobatrachidae; genus Pseudophryne; species Pseudophryne corroboree. The sequence goes on along the minus strand of NW_026967844.1, from coordinate 2,682 downwards.
CAACCCACTGCTAAATTGTGCTTCCTAGCTGTTTTTTATAAAATCACTTAATTAAATCTAACTCTGATTACGTCAGAGAAGGCCAGGTACCCTACACCATAAGAGGGGGTTTGAAATTTTGACTTGTCTACTTAAAGATCACCAAAATCTGATGACAAGGTCAATTACATCCCTGGGTGGGATTGAACCACCAACCTTTTGGTTAATAGCCCATGTAAGTGCAAGAAATCCTGAAGCACTCACTCATCATGGGAAAGTACCAATGTGTTTCTTACAAAAATTCTCCAGATTATTGACTTTTTAAAGTTTTTCTAGGAAACGTTCTAGATGAATGATTATTAGCCTTTGTCAGTATTGACTTTTGTGGCAAAACTTGGTTTACCCTGCACCAGACTGGTTATAATTGAATGACTAAATCTCAAACAACCAACTAAACAGAAAAAATATATCAAGCCCAAGTGGGCAACTATTCTGACGTTGGAGGTGCTCCCAGGAATAGTGTACCAGATACAGAATGATTTGGTGGGTGTGGAAGAGCCCACATCTTACCAAATAGAAGAAATTCCTATATTTGGAGCACTCTTTTGATGATTAATGATGTGAAAAAGATGAAAACTGTCTATAATTAAAACTTAGCTTTTATTTATCCAATACTCAACTAAAATAAAATAACAGGGGTATATTAGACGTATCAATTACTTATTCCCCTTTTAAACAGTGGTAAAAATATGAATAATTCAAAAAAGAGCAAATATCATCATCTTAAAATTATTTGTATATTTTGCTCAACAATGGATGATAAGAAAAATGATAGTAATCTATCAAACTTATCCAATGAACAGCAGTAATCACAGAAATTAATGACAAAAAATGATAGTAATCTATCAAAAATATCCTGTGAGCAGCAGAGATGATATTGGTGATATAATTAATTACACCTTGCAGAAAAATACTGCTGTGTATGTGAGATCAGCTTCTCCCCATATTTCACAGAGTAAATCTGTGTTTTAACATCTCTTCCATGTTAAAGAGAAAATAATATCCATGTCTGTTAGAGAATACATAGTTACAATTGGGTTTTACTGCAACATTCTGTCTCCAAAATGATTCATTTGTATCTTGAATGAAAAACTGACACATTAGTGTTGTTTGTCAGGTATGTAACAAATGCAAATAAAGAAAAAACAAGATTATGCTGGCATGGATAGTAGAAAATTAGATAGTGACACTCTAGTCTGCTAGTCCCATCTGCTGTCTAACCTCATCCATGAGCGGAGGAAAGATGAGAGTAGGACCGTCGACTGTGTCACAGAAAAAAGATAGAACTGGCACACTGGCTAGAGACCCCAACGTGGTGTTAGATGGGCCCTGATGCTTATGAGCCTTGCAGGGTCCTAAATGCGCCACTTGGGTCTGAGCCAGAGTCCGAAAATGAAATAAAAAGGCCCACAGTAATAGACTAAATCACAATTGTGTTAATAACACTGCATCATTTAACAACATTTATTGTGCAATGAGATTGCACAAAACAGACCTGCTCCTAATAAAAAACATTGCTGTTGCTAGGTAACAATTGATATTATCTTAATAGGCACAAGTTAAAACAAAATCACAGGTGTTTATATCCCCAATAATTGCGCCTTGTTTATTGCCATGTTTTTGTATGCGTTGGTACTTGTTATTTTATCAAAATTACCTGCAGGTAACTGGTCAAGTGTGAGACTGTAACTCTGAGGGCAAAGGATAGTCGGCACTCCAGTTCACTGATCCCATCTGCTGTCTGACCTCATCATTGGAGCGGAGGACAGATGAGAGTGGGATCGTGGGTTGTGCCGTGGAAAGAAAGGCAGCGGACGGCAGCCTGAGAAGCCGTATGTGGTGTTAGGCGGACCCTGTTGCCACTTGCCTTGCAGGGTCCGGATGCGCCACCGGAGACCGGGTGTCTGTCCGTGAAAGTGAAAGTTGACAGGAAGAGAGAGAGTGTGTGGGGAGTGTCGGGTGAGTGAGTCTGACCCGTAGGTTATTGTACATTACCACTCGCGATCTCCCCGAACTCGATGGATCATTGCCGCTCAGCCGTTCTGAATGACTGCTGTTGGTCACGGCTCCTCCTGCAGTGAGGAGTCCGTGCGTGAGGCCGTTAGTTGGACGTACGTTTCACCACCTGGGCTTGCTCACCTGGCAGCCTATGGTGGTGTTCAGATGGTGCATTTAAAAAGGGGATCATCAACCAATCCCTTTCCTGAGTTCTTAATTGCCTAATTATGGCATAGGTTTGTTCAGCGCTTCCATCCACCTGGCTGTGCTTATTCTATTGAAGCTCCATAAGTAATAGTTAATATACGTAGACCACTAATTATGGCATAATTTTTGTTAAACAATTCTATCCACCAGGCAGTGCTTATTCTATTAAACCTCCATAAATGAAAGTTAATATATGTGGATCACAATGGAATCAATTAAAGTAATGTTCAAAGCGTATGGTGTGTTAGATCAAAAATATCGAATAACGGTTTAATTAATAAACAGAATTTTTTTATGGAGGATAATGGTTAATCAAATCACAGTTATATAAGCTGAAAATCCAACAGAAAAATAAGATTAAAGACAATGTGCGTTTTCTAAACATACATTTAACATAATTAGAATCGACAATATGTTTCAGGAGATTTAAGCTATGAC